>NW_010107026.1:0-221 GCF_000699245.1 Pterocles gutturalis | reverse complement strand
GTGCCGGGCGCGGAGATTCCCCCCGCCACGGCTTTGTTACACGCCCTCACCCGAAAATTCATGTATTTCATGTCAAACTTCAGCCCTGCGGGGACAGCGGGGTCACAGGTGGCCACTGTGTCCCCCATGTCCCCAACAAAGCCTGGCACAGCCACCCAGCCCCCTGGGACACCCCTGTCACTCGCGGTGCCCGCCCCCAGCCCGGTTTGTCCCCGCGCTCA
>NW_010107025.1:0-1016 GCF_000699245.1 Pterocles gutturalis | reverse complement strand
TGGGCTGTACTGGTTTGTACTGGTGCTGTCCAGGGTGCTGAAGCTATTTTCGGCTGTACTGGTCTGTCCTGGAGCTGTACTGGTGCTGTACTGGTCTGTCCTGGTGCCATACTGGGCTGTACCAATCTATGCTAGTCTGTACTGGGCTATACTGGGCTCTACTGGTCTATCCTGGAGCTGTTCTAGAGCTGTGCTGGGCTGTACTGGTCTATACTGGCTCGCACTGGAGCTGTACTGGTTTATACTGGGCTGTACTGGTGCTGTTCTGGTGCTATACTGGGTTGTAGTGCTCTGTACTGGTCTGCACTGGTCCGTACTGGTCTGTACTGGTCCATACTGGTCTCTATTGGTCCATACTGGTCTATACTGGGTTGTGCTAGTCTGCACTGGTCACTACTGGTCAATGTTAGGTTGCACTGGTCTATACTGGTCAGTACTGGTCAGTACAGGTCTATGCTGGTGCCATACTGGTGCCATACTGGTCCGTACTGGTCTATACTGGTCTATACTGGTGACATACTGGCCTGTACTGATGCCATACTGGTCTATACTGGTCTGTACTGGTGCCACACTAGTACCATACTGGTCTATACTGGGTTGTATTGCTGTATATTGGTCTATACTGGTGCTATACTGGTCTATACTGGTCTGTACCGGTCTATACCGGTGCTATACCTGTGCTATACTGGTCCATACTGGTCCATACTGGTCCATACCAGTCTGTACTGGTGCTATACTGGTGCTATACTGGTCTATACCGGTCTATGCCGGTCTATACCGGTGTTATACTGGTGCCATACTGGTCTATACTGGTCTATACTGGTGCCATACTGGTGCTATACTGGTCTGTACTGGTCTACACTGGTGCTATACTGGTGCTATACTGGTCCATACTGGTCCATACTGGTCTATACTGGTGCTATACTGTTGCTATACTGTTGCTATACTGGTCTATACTGGTGCCATACGGGTGCCATACTGGTCCAGACTGGTCTATACTGGTCCATACTGGTCTA
>NW_010107024.1:24830-52191 GCF_000699245.1 Pterocles gutturalis | reverse complement strand
AATAATAATAATAAAAAATATATAATAAATAAAAAAACCCTAACAATAATAATAAACTGAAGGTTTATTTTGCTTACAACCTTGAAGGTTATGGTTAAAACAACACTACCACACTTAATTTTAGGCAACAATGGGTTATATTGTGCTGTTTGTCTTCATAAGTCTCCACATAAAGCTAAGAATTACTCCAGTGATTGATAATCCAAATTTCAAATAAAGTCTTGTATAAATGTCACTTCCAGGTGCTAAAGCATGTACCTGTGTGGAGGTACCCATGCCTGTCTCTGCTCCTGGCTTCTGTCCATGCTCAGTAATACCAGGTATGAGAGGGCTTTAGATGGATATTTAACTGTATTATCTGTACTTGTTGACATGTTAATTGGTCTTAATGGATCTTGACAAATACTAAGTTAATGATAACTGAGTGCAACAGATGGATAATAAAGGAGTCTAAAAACCTAAAGCCAGATTTTCTCAGTAAGGACTGAAGGTACTATACGGTAGGCTGCTTCTATTACAGCTCATTCTTAGTTGAAATGCTACTGTTTGTTCAATGGCATCATTCTACTTTTCTTACCATATCTCGTTCATTTGGAGGTGAAAAGGATCGTACATCTTGTATAAGGCAAGATATTTTAAAATTCATATAGAATGAGACAAGGGTCTTGTGAGCATTTTGGTTTCGAGTGTATTTCTTGTGAATATTTGAGAAAGATGAGTTTGCACAAAGAGCTTATTATGAGGTGTTAATTCAACTCTTACACAGTGAAATGAGATGACATCCTTAAACTTTCCTATTGCCAGTCACCAGGGGTTCTGAAACTGTTACAGTATTAAGAAGTGGGGAATACAATCCCAACATGCAGCATAGGCCTGTATTTAAGGCGAAAGATGTTTTGACGGGCTTTAAATCCCACTTTAAAGAGGATGATGAATTTAAATCTGGATGCAAGGGGGAAGGGCAAGAACTTCCCCTGAAAGACACTTACTGATATTCTCTCAATGTTATTAGTGATTACTTTTACTCACACGCCCCTGTGAAAATGTTGATATTGCTCTGTTGGCTTGAAACGGAAATACCCGTAAATCTCCATTTAAAGGAAAATTTCTAAATAACAAAATACAGAAATACAACCATTTTAATTCATTTTGACCGTGCTGTGTAGTATGTTGTTTACAGTGCAGTGCCGTGCCAGATGCTGAAACACTTCACAGATTCATCTTATGGGCTCTTATAATTTGGGGATTGGAATTAACTGCCAGAAATCCATGTTTAAATAGAATTAGAGATTTGACAGTGGTTGACAACAGCCTGGAAATTCCACATTATCCTATGTGCTGGCCCCCGTCATGCAGTCCTTGTGCCATCAGAACTGGTGCTGAGCTCCAAAATGATCCTGTCTGCTTAAAACCTGGCTGTCAGACCGTCTCGGGCTGGGATTTTCACAAGACTGTATAAGCACTCAGTTGCTATTTAAAGAGCTTTACCTATGTCCTACAACTGTTTGTGTAAGGAGTCTGTGGCTCACTACAAAATTTAGCCATTTTTTCCAAATGTACCTGTTGGTTTATAACTATTTATTTAATTCAGATTCAGTCAGTAGAGTGAGAAGAGATGAGCACCATGAGCCCTGAAAGTAGCTGGAAAATGGAGATAACTGTTGTACTGAAGGCTCTGCTCAAGGCAGAGACCAGCTGATGTGGTCTGCACCTGATGAGTGCCTCCAGCTTGATTAAAACCTTGGAATCTCTTCTTGTGCCTGCTGACATTGGTACTTACTTAAAGTGTCAATATAAAAGGTCAGCGCAGATTAAAGATAACAGAATATAGCATATGTGGAGGGTGTCTGTTGACACGTCTGCAGAAATTTTAGAGTGCTTATCCCGTGTGCTAAATTAAACCTGGTGTATTTCTGATCCATTATCTTCTGTCTGACCAGAGGCTTCAGAAGTAGGTGAATGAAATGCACAAGCCCTCTTACATCATGACAGTGGCATAATCTCCATATGGAAAAAGGGAAAATCTTTCCTAAAGCCTAAAAGCCAGTTAGATTCTACCTTGATGATTATCTGATGACCCAGATCTTACATTCTCAGCTTACACCATATGAATTCCAAGCAGGTCTTTTAGCTTTAAGTTACTCTTGGGCGTACTTACAGCACAGTGTCTGGGTTTTTTCAGCATCTCTGGTACATTTTCTGCTTCCTAGTCTCTAATGTAACCTCTTCTGGAAGTGAAATCTGCAAATTCAGCTTCCCAAGGTAGCCAGAATTTGGTCCTGAGTGTGACATTCCTGTACAATTCACAAATCCACAGGATCTTTGGCCAGTCTCGGCTGTGGGCATACTGACTCAATGTTTCCCTCCTGCACTGTAAGAGCAGGTACAAAATAGACTCAACCTCAGCAAAAGCATTTCTAAGAGCAGTTACCTGATCACCAGCCCACAAAAGTGATCTTTAAGGTGATGAATTCTGAGCAGAAAATTGCTGAAATTTAGTGATTTTTTTAATCTGGTGACCTTAAGAAATACTAGACTAATGCTAAGTAAAAATGAAGGCAGATAAACACAATGGATCAAAATTTAATTTTACAGATGGATTCTCTTTCAGTAGGCACACAGAATCTTTATAAAACTATATAAGGATTTCTAGGGTGTCATAATCCTAGCAGTGACCTTCTTTATGTTCAGTGTAGAAAAAAATTTTGCAGGAATCTCACATTTTCCTGTAAATGTGATGCTTTTAGAAATACAAATTCTGAACATTTTCCCTTTTTTCTACATTTGTTACTAAAAAAACCCTCCAAACAATTAATAAACTTCAGCCTTTTCTTGCTAATAAGGATTCAATAAATCTATCTATAGGATTTCTTTTAAAAATATATTGAAATTAAAATTCCAACTGTAATGGTATTTTTTGCCTGTTTCATGAAACGAAAGTTTTAAAAAATTGCTACTGATTTTATTGGGATGAAATGAAACCTTTCAGAATTTCATGTTATGCATGCACATTCTCTGTTCCATCACTCACTGAATTTGCAGGGTAAGCACATCCAAGTCACTGCTCTGAATTGAGCAGAGTTTAAAGGTATGCCTCAAAAAGTATGTGATTATCCCGGATAGTCTGAACTGTTTTGGAGGTTGGTTGCATCTGATGAGACTCCAACGCACGCCGAGAGCCTTTCCTTGGTTAAAATGTTGTTTGGTCTGAGTAGGCAAAAATTTTCAGGTTTTGCTTTTGCCTTGGGGGAAAAAAAAATGTTTTCTCAAATAAATTATTGAAAAATTAAAGCTGAAAGTAATATCTCATTTTAAAGAAATAATACTTCTTTCTTCAAAGTGTCTGTTAATGAGAAGATTAATCTTCGTGGTTCCAGTAGGGATTCGTGTATACTGTTGCAAAACAAGTTAGGTGTATGATGTTTGGGAAGCTATTTCATCCTTTCTCTGAATAGTGTAGGAAACCAACTAATTGCCTAAACAATCAATTTTACATTGATATCAATTTAGATATGAAAAATTGTACTTTGTTGCATCTTTTCTAGATTTTTATATTCCCATTGTCCTGGCAAGTTACTGTTAGATTTTTGTGTCTCTAGGAACAGACCTAACAAATACAGAAATGCTAATGTATTTTTGGAAGCAAAATATTACACAGATTTCTTTAAGAGACAAATAATGTTGACTCAATTTTCACAATTTTAAACATGATTTGTATTTTATATTTACACAATATTAATTTATTTATTAGTGATTATCTTCCTTTAAGCATATCCTGAGTGCAGTTGTGCTACATACATGTACTTTATTTTACCAAATAACCTGGGTTTATATTTTACATTTGTAACTCTTTCCACCTCCAATTTTTTCTTTCACATTCTCTTCTTTCATGTACTTTCAGTTTCTTTAAATCAGGCCACCTATAAAAATGCTGGCAGGTAGTGAGAAAATAAGTGTTTAATGAGTGAGGAAACTATTATAGCAGTCAGGAAAGGGAAATTACAGCATATGTAATAGGACAATCATTACTTTTATAAAATTCAGTATGAAATTGTTAATGTCTCTTGACAGTTCTTTAGTAATTAAGATTTCATCTTGATTGTCTTTCTGTTAACATGAAATGATATGATGGTTAATATCGTTTAAATCACGATGTTAAGTGAATGGAAAATCATAGTGTATAATCCCCTGGATAGTATTTGGTAGAGGCTTTAATGTTATACTCAACCCAATGCAGAAAAATGGTTTTTCATTAAGTTATGAATGTAAGTTTATAAAATTGAAATTACCTCTTGGTAATATTATATTTATATAAAATATATATATGAAAACACATATATTCCAGCTTTTCAAAAAATATATAAACTGTAAATTAGGGCTAATTATGAAGTACGACTAAAAGCTAGACTTTCAGACTAATTGATAATCCAGAGTAAGTGTGTGTTAAAAACATTTGTAACAAATGTAATTGTTCAAAAACATATTTATGAGATAAGTAGACAGTTATCATTATTGTAGCTGAGATAGCATTTCACATTAGATATAATCTAGACAAGAAACATCAAGGCAATAATCAGGCTAAGCAGGTGCTTACTTGGAGGATAAAGGGTGTCATGAAAATCAGCCTCCCACAGAGCTGGAAGAGAAGGGTTTACAACTGTTGGGTCTTGTCATAATGACGCATGACAGTAGAGCACAGCCCTCCTAGCTAGAAAATAATACAGAAACTTGTCACCACACAGAGAAATATGAAGGGCACATTAACAGAAATAATCCTAAAATATGAAAATGAGCTTACATCCACAGAGAAAACTGGTTTCTAAAGAACAACACAAGTCTTTTGGGAAGCCAGATGTGCTTAGATGTAAGCGATATAATTTCTGACTATTGGGAATTACTCAGGGACTTTTGGAAAGTCACTTGGTGCTAAAATCTGCTACAAATTCCTACTGTCCTCAAAAGATCTAAAATTAGTTTCTTCATTGCTGTGTTTTAGTTCCCTGAGTGTAAAGCAGAAGTTATAGCAATTTTCTTTCTTGAAGACTTGTCACAAGGACAAATTCATTAATTTCTTAGCTGGTATAACATGGCGCTGACACAAGCACATATGTATAGTATGATAAAAAGTAAAATTTTGACAGAACATTTAAGAAAGGGAGAAGAACAAGTCAGTATTACAAACTGAAAGTATTCCCAAAAGAAAGTTTGGTTCTCTGATTCAGTAACTTTATTCCTAGGAATATGTAGTGATATTGTATCTGAGGCAACCCACCTGTCACTACTCACACTGTTGAATGCTGTTTAATGTTCTGCTTGAGCACTTTTCAAACATCACTGAAGTGTTCTGTCCATGAATACAGAGGTATACAAATTATGTCAAAAAAAAAAAAACCCTCTAATTTTGATATTTTGCATTTCATTGCAAGATTTTTAAGAGACTTTTCCATAACTTTGTTCCAAACACTTATACAACAGCAAACACATTCTCAGATAAGAAGTGGAAAGCAATAAGTGCTTACAGTATGCGAGGTACATATGAGTAAAAATCAGTAGAGTTACTGCCAGGAGCATACAGATGTTCACTATCAACCATTTAAAATCAATTTGAAGGCATTTGGAAAGCATTTTAAAGAGCAACTAGGCATCAATAAAATTTAATTAATTAGGTCTATGGATGCACATGTGAATTGAGTGTTAATTGTGCTAGCAATGCTTTTCCATTAAAAATTAAACTCATGATTAGTAATGAAGAAAAAAAACAAGCCAGTGTTGTTCCATAAACAAATCTCATTTTCTTTAATTGTGCCCGTACTTTAGATAACAATCATAATTCTCCATTATGAGAATGTGAGCATCACTACAGCATGGGAAAGACAGGCTGATTGCCAGTTGTTTCAGGAGAACACAGAAGTATCATTCAAAATTTTTGATGCGACGTTTTTGTTTAAATTGCCTTATCTCTCCTTTAAGCACGAATGGAAAGTCCTTTTCTCTTAATATCAGGCAGACTAGTTAACATATTAAGGGGAAAAATAAGTTTTGTCGGCCGTATTTTTATGAAGAAGGATTTAGTAGTAATGTGGGGATTAGTGCAGTAATCTACTTTATATACCTATAGGTCTGAGTATACACAGATGGGAATTAATACGAGTGTTTCTTCAGCCCAGGATGTAGGTATTTGAAGCTTCAGTTCCACTCCTGCTTCTTCCACAAAATCTGCTCCTGTAACAATGCTTTAAGAACACATACAAGTCAAGGGGGCTGGGGGTAAGAGTGTGCTCAGTTCTTGGAAGAAAGTCAATAGATTTCAGGTGTGAACGTTAGCATCTAGTGCTTGTCAAACAGAAATGCACCCACACAACTTGGACTGAGGCTTCTACAGGGTGAGTTTTAAAAGCAAGTCCTCTCCTTGTATGGTGCTGTGGTAACTCCATGGGTCTGGACTCTGTTCCCAGGCAGGCAGCCGGGAGTTAGGAATTGGAGAACCTCAGTTTTACTGGGCAGATCCTCTGAATGATTTAGGCACTCATTCTCCAGTTTCTCCACCAGCAAAATTAATATGTCACTTCATTGTCTCGCTATCGTAAAGATACAAACACCTTAAAAACTGCAGAGTACTCAGGGATGAAGTAGACATGGTTACCATACAAGTAGAGAGCAGTGGTATTGAATATTTTATGGAGGACAATTATAAAAAGAAATATCAAAAAGACAGGAAAACTGAGAGAATCTGAACCAATACACTCTTGAGGCTTCTGAGTACAGATCTTAACTCATCCATTTATTTATATCAATATATATACTGGTAGACCATCACTTAACCTGTGGAAAAAACTATTCTTAGTTCACTTTGTGCTCCACAGGAAGAAAAATGTCAGGACAAATCAGCTTGTGACCACACATTTTTCATATCAATTCTTAACCTGTGCATTTAATCTAGAGCTTGGATTGTGGGTGGACTTTAAGATGATATTGTTCTAAAAGGATTTGAAGTCCAGATCAATTAAACCAGACAAAGTAATGTCTCACTGGAATCTAAGCAGGTAACAGTAAGGAGTCTGTCATGTTCCAGGTTTGCAGAGGGTCAGTCAAAAGTATTTAAGTAGCAGTAAAAAGGGACCTGAATTTAAAAAAAAAAAAAAAAAAACCAAAATGTAAAAAAAAAAAAAACCAAAAAAACAAAAAAAAAACAAAAAAAAAACAAAAACAAAACAAACAAACAAAAAAAACCTTAGGAGTAACAGGACAGATTTTTTACAGATAAGGCAAAATCAATCAAAATATGAAGACAGTATTTTATAGCTTCCACACTGAGCTTTGAAATTCCCCTGTTGGACTCAGGAACTGCTTCTCTCTGTATAGCACCCACATATCTCAGGAGCTTCTTTGACACTGATGAGTAAAATAACAGGAAAATGAAATTTTGAGGAATAGCATGGCCTTCCTGCTGTGGCCTCATACGCCTTCTCACTGTTCATGACTATGTACTCTGACAGCTGGGAAACCGGGGGTGTTCTGTACTTTCATGCTAAACTAGGAAGGCCAGTTCTAATTCTTCATAGCCTCAGGGTGAAAAGCAAAAAAACTTTGTCAGAAGCAAATTTTCAAAGGCAGAGAATTGATTTTCTCACTTGTTCTTGGAAAATCAGGAAAAAAATGTATGCTAGTGGTGATAAAGCCTGGATTGCCTAAATCTCATTGTCTTAAAAGATAAGTGTGTGCTTATATTATTAGTTCCTGTCACCTAATGTGAAAATTATCTGCGAAACTTGAAATTTTGACAGATGAGTGCAAACATCCCACCAAATGAAATTTGTCCTCCAAGGTTTGTGGGTTCTTTCTTTCTCCACATAGTGTTCAGGTGCCCTTCCCTTTCAGCATCAGCCTTCCTCCCCTGAAACGCCTCAGGCTGTGACTGAGACATATTGGAGATGTTATTTAGTATCGCCAGTGACTGAAACAATAGCATGAAGCTGTGTGAGGAAGCGGTGTTCTAGTTCAATAGTTGCTTGAGGACTAATTCAGCGTGGGTTGATTTGCTTTTCCCAACTGGTATGTCCTGTTCTTCCCAACAATATCTTCAGACAAGCCAAGGATTTGGCTTCAGAAATTTAGTAGAGAAAGTGGTCAAATGATGGTGGTTTTGTATTTGTCCATGCATTTTATTTGTAACAGCCATAACAGTGTATTTCTCTGAAGCACGTGGAGCACATTTGTGGGTCTAATAGATTTTATACTTCAAATCATAACCAAAGGTCTGAAGATAGTATAATGATTGTATATTTCATGTAGGCAACAACCCCAGGAAATCTGTGCATCTGACGGTGAAAAGTGGCTTGTGCCTTTTCGCTGCCGTTTGGAGGGCAGAACTCGCAAATTCCTGTGAGTTGTTAGGAGACAGCACAGAAGGCAGCACCAGGAACAAAGTGAGATCCTTGAGATCCTGGCAGTCCAGTCTGCACTGATCGTTGTCTGATCCCGGAGATGTCTGGGACACACAGACGTTCAGGTAGGACTGAACTGTGTCTTATTCTCAGATAAGAAAGTAAATGCTCTTCACACTGTGCAGTGCTTTGCACCGAAGGTACACAGCGGATCGTGCCCGTTTCCCACTATTTGGTGGTTTAGGGCTGTGGTCTGCCATCCATTGGACAGAGAGGTTAGGAGCGGCTTGTTGTTAATTTCCCGCTTGCACTTGGTTGCAAGCAGGGAAAGGAAAGTGTCTTTTGGAAGGCAGTTGGAGCTGACTTTGATAGGCATGGCGGGGAGCAAAGGAGGTATTTCAGAACAGGCTGAAGAACACTGGGATCCTCTAAAGAATCCTGCTTGCAACTGCCCCCTCCTTCCATGTCAGATAAAGTTTGCAAGCATGCTTTCAAGCAGTTGATGTCTTCTCTTAATTGTATAAGAGAAATGGAACTATTTGCTGTTGCTTACACCTATGGTGGGTTCTGTCTCTTGTCTGTCATGTGGCCCCGATCCTACACCTCTTTGTAAACTCCCATTAAATATCTAGCCACAGATTGGGGGTGTGTTTTAGACAAGCTTTGGTGAGTGTACTAGATAGAGTGTTTTGAAGAACAGTAATTTGAAGTGATAAAGAAACTAGATGGAATTATTTTTCTCTTAGACTTCTTACTGATCTGTTTCCACATACCAGTTGTAATTTCATGAGTGTAAATGATTATACATTCAAAACTGAGGACACAAATTTAGGTCTCCTTTTTGTTAATGTGAGCCTTGTACTCATTAGCATTCAATCAGGATGGATTAAGAGGTGGGGAAAGAAGGTGAGATTTATAAATGTGCAAAATAGCAACAAACAGATAAGTCACTGCAGTTCTGGCTTTGGGTATTGAAGTTTTGGGGATTTGTATCTTTTTTTTTTTCTGCTTTCCAATCTGTTCATTACCTTTGAGTTGAAATACCGTTACTCCAGGACCTTGCTGTCCTGCCTGACATTTGTTAATTTAGGGCAGATTTACAGCCCAGGGGAAGAGTTGTGTTGGCACTGTCGGAGAGCTGTTACCTCTGCTGCAGCTTCTTCAGCTTGAACAAGTTACTGCCAAAACCAGTCCTATTGATTCTCACACAGCTGTGAGCGGGCAGTAGCTTCTCTTTCCTGCACATCTTGACTGGTTTTTATTATTTGAAAATCCTGATAACTGTATACAATGCGATTTGGCAGAATGTTGTGAACAGATCTATTCTGTTGCCTTGGACGTAGAGCAGGCAGTTTTGTACAAGTTTCTTTACTTCTTCATCATGATTTTTTCTTTCTGTTAATTGTGAGGGCACTTCTTTAGCTAGTAGTGATAGATAAATCTTCCAATTCGGGTTCTAAAAAGTGTCACTTTCAAAATGCTTTTTTAGTAAAAATTAAAATGCCTTTTGTAAAATTAGAAAATGTTACACTTTGTAAAATGTGAAGGCCAGTCCATATTGTGAAGTAAAATAATAGTTTTTATAAGGAAATAAACTTATTTTGTTTGGAATATATATTTCATGCTTATTTCCATTGTATTAATGTTATAGCCTTAAATATGAAAAAGACAAAATCTAAGTGTTTTATTTGGAGAAATAATTCCTTAGTATATGGAAATTTTTTTTGTTACTCTATTGAGTTTTAAATTTCACAACAAGACAAAGTTATGATGGATAATGGATATGAAGATGAGAAATTATTTGACTATGGCAGACAAAAGGGTGCTTTTGATCTAAAAATGTTGATAAGGTAGTTCAGTCAGTGATAAATACATTTTTTTAAATGGATTAAATCTAAAAAATTGTAACCTATTTATTGTCACACTGTACTGTTTCACTAGCAGTAGCATTATGACAGGCTATTACATAATATAACACATTTTCATGAATGTTAGATGGTATTCAGGTACAATGTGCCCCTAGTAGTATTCTATAATACACGTTACTCCTACAAAGATATATAACAGAAAAGTAATGATAAATCTGTACAACGAAAGTATCCATTACTGCTCTCTGAAAGAGAATAGTATATGATTGATTATAAACCAGATATTTTTGAAAATTCATTTAATGAGAAATTTTAAAAATAATAATTTTGAGGAGGAACAGACTTCCTCATGGGAAATGAATACGTTTCAATAAACTTGAGTGTTCAATTTAAAACAGAAGTTCCAAGACTGAAAATGTCTGTGCTAGGAACTGTCGTTAGGATGGGAATTTCATTTTCATATTAGATTAATAAATGCAAAGAAAGTTCAACCATGTGAGACTGTTGCCGCAATCTCTTTTCAAAGTCAGATACTGCATTTCTTCAAGGTATCAAGCAAAATCTCATTCTGTTAGCCACTGAACATACAGTAAGCAGGTCCCTGTTCTTACTGTCTAAAAATACCAGGGAAGAGTGGAAAATGTTTAGAAGCTTTCCTACGTAGCGAAGTGTCAAGATTCAAAATTTTATTTATTCACAGCATAATTGCCTATTATATGAGGCTGTTTCTAATTTTTTTGCCTATATTATTATTATTTACTGTATAATAGACAGTATAAAAAGGCCCATCATGAGAAAAAAATTTTTTTTTCCTTATCAACTGACTCACAAGCTGATGAGTTTCAACAATCATAATGATTGCCTTGATAACTGCACTATATTGATGGGGGTTTGATGCTATTCTGCAGGAGGTATCCCATGCTGGTGACTCCTCTCATCTGAGTTGTTTCTGACTTAGTTCTGTACTGTACTGTGAGTTTGGATAGTGTGAAAATTGATAATAATGTCACACTGTCCTCTGACCTAGAAGGTATATTACTTACAAGAGGAAATATCAGAGCTTTATGAAATTTAGTAAGGAAAAAAATGAGAGGGAGGAAAAGTTTCTGATGTTTGTTTTTCTCATGCTGCTTTGCTTGTGTCAGGTTTCAGGCCTTGAATGCCTTTTGGTTTGTCCATGTACGTTTTGTTTGTTAAACTTCATGTGCTTATCTAACTTCCTAATCTCCTGTGGGGATTTGATAACCTTAGTGGTTTTTTTCATGCTGCTTCTAGTACCTTTGCCATGATTAATGGGATAGACCACTAAACTGGCCACCTCCAAAATTATGGAATGTGTTAATCAGATGGACAGATGACCTCAGGGAGTGCAATGACCCTTAGGATCAAAGGTCAGATTTAAACAATATGACAAATACAAGGATGTTGTCATTTCAAACTAAAAAAAGGCAAATAGATAAAGAGTAACTTGAGAGTGACATACATATTTATTTTTTGTCATTTTTCTCTCTATAGATATTACAGAATATGATCCTTTGTAAAACTGTTCAAAAAATCATGCATTCGTGTTACCATAGAAGGGCAGTACAGTGTTGCTACCAGTGCTGCTGTTGAGTGGCTGTTTCCTATATTATCCATTTAACTGAAAACATGACACTGTATGGTAGAGTTAGTTTTATTATTGAATTTTATTTTTCTTTCTTAATTGTTAAAATAAAGTGATCTCTGTGGAGTTGTATCACAGAGGAAGAAAAGGCTGTCTTCAGCCTGATACAGCTGAGAAGAAAAAGGACTTAAGACAAATTTGTGCTTTCATCACACTGACTGGCCAGGTACCAAAACAGACTTTGTCATAATTCAAGACAGCTCTAAATTACACTGGCTGAATAAGCTGGGAACCTGTTAGACCATTGTATGACTTTTCCTGAACATGGCATGAGTTCTGCTGCCCAGTACTTTCTAACACAACCTTCTACAAGGTCTAGGAAATAATTAGAATAGAAATGCATTATGTCAAGGAGAATCGTCTGTTGCCCTTCATGGCAGCTTCCTAGTCACATCTATACAAAGCAGTTTGATGTGGGACAGGAGTTTGAAGCTTAAGTATGTCGAGCCAGTGAACCATCAAGCAGACAGTGCTCTATCTTCCATAAAGCTTCTCTTCAACAGGATTTGTAATGGACAATATAGGCTACAGTACCTATCTTGGTACAGTTATTTGGTATTTTTTCATATCTGCAGTCCTGAGCATTTCACAAATGGTATAAAAAGCTTTATAAAAAATTCCTCATCTCTAAATAAACCAAGTATCAGAGGCATTTTTAAAATTTGTTTCTGTCATAATCTTACCATTGTCACAGCTGTGATGGTCCAAGGGCATCAGTAAGCCAAGTTTTGTGCTAGATCATGATATCTCTTGTTATGATTAACATATACCTCCTTAGACTTACTCTCAGCTTTATATTCTTTCAAAGTTTGTTGCTTCTGTTTCAAACTTGAGAATTAGTCAAAAGCATCCCTGCTGATTCCCTCCACTGCCCCCGTTTTGTGTTGGCTGATTCAATAAAAAAAATTTCTTTTCCCCAGAAGCCTAGACTTGCCTTAGGAAATTCTGTCACAAATGCCCGGATGCTCTGCTACATGTTGGTTGTATTAACATTAAAGGAGACAAAGCAGTGAGGAATAACTCATAAACCATCAATTCACCTTTATTGCTTGGATAGAGCTCTAACTTAGTTGTGGCAGTGTGATTGAGTAAAGAATATAGCTCAGCATAGAAACTAGAAAGTGAAATGCAGGCTGGAAAGGTAACACTTTTGATATTTTAAATTAATGTTCAGCATTAATAAGAAAAGAAGTGCAACCTGTCTACTTGAGAAATGTTTCCGTAATATGTCTTCGGATTGCTTTTGGTTTGTAGGTAATAACTGAAATGAGTTCTACTGAATAAGGTCAATTAAGACTTAGGATGGAATAAAGTATTCCATTCTGAGGGCATATGTATTTATATTCTTTGTTCACAAAAAAAAAAAAAGAGAGAGAGAGGGATAAATCTTTTATAACAATAATAAAAAAGAAAAGAAACCATTTTGCATGAAAACATGTTTTAACTGTATTTGTAACACTCAGTAAATAAATTACAGGTTTTATATCATTCAGAAAGAGCTGCGAGTGATTTATTCAGTTATTAACTTCACACGCTTGGAAGAATGAATTAAATACCAGTCCTTACTGAAGGCTTTTGGATTATTCTGCCAGAATATAACACTTAAAAGTTTTGGCAGCTCAGCGTGTGTTGTGTGATGAGCAGGAAGATTTTAGTGGAAGCTAAAGCAGATGAGTCCGTATCCTGACAGTTTATAGCATCTTATAAATTCCATAAAATGAAAATGAATTATGTATTATTGGGTTTACATAAGGTCACTACATGAACTCTGACCCTTCTCTTTTCTCATTTGGCTCAATTATTAGATGAAATGACAGATCTGATCTCTTTTCAAATTGTATTAGAAGGGGCCTCTTTATTTTGCCCTCTAGCAGCAATTCTCTGACAGAACCAGGCAAGTGCATTAATTATGATTGATTTAGTGGGTCTATAAGGTGATTATTTCTCAAATTCTACTTCTGTGCGAAAACCTTTTGACCTCTCTCAGGCCACACAGCAAATGAAATCCATAAGAAGATTTAAGAGGGGACTGACCAGTGCTGCAGTTTCCTTCTGCTGTTTGAACTCAAAACACTTTGGGACACCCAAGGAAATCCAAAGGATTGAATTACCAGGACATACTGTGGTTAAAATGTTTAACAATTTGATATCTCTGTTTAAAGAAAATGGCATGAAATTGATCACAAGGGGAAAAAAATCCCCTTTTTGGGGGGGGGGGGGGAGTTGTGGCAAAAGAAGATTTTTTTGCTTTGTAAATTAGGCACAATAAAAAGATCAAGATGCCTCATATCAAGACTCTGCTGGAGTGTGTTACCTTGTAGTGAGAGTAGAATTTCATCCATATTCTTTTGATAAAATGACAAAATAGCTTCAGAAGTCACTTTAAGGGTCTACTTTTTCTTGGTGTGACTATAAATATTATGGATTACATGTGTGTATGCATACGTTTATACACACATATATGTAAGCGTAGTAAAGAATACAGTTTGAAACCAAATCTGAGTTCAAAAAGAGAAACTGCACACTGTACCTCTATTCCTAAGTAACACTGATGCTTCGTTTACAGGCTAATAGAAATGTGAATCCTGCTTCCAGATAAGTTTGGCAAAATCAGAGTGGTTTAATTCTCTGGGAGGCCTGCAGTAATATCCCATACAAGTGCCATAATTCTAGATAGGAGTATACTGTAATAATGCCTTTTATAACTCTGTTATTACCCAGTTAGAGGATATGTGTGGGGAGCAAAGCTGACTGGCCCTCAATACCAGCTCAGATCAGCATGTATCCACTCTGCTTTTTCCATTTTGCCTGATCTAAATTTTTGCCAGGTTGTTTCTTCTGATAACTGATCTCTAGAAACAGAGGTAGGGCATGTAGAAGTAGGAGAATAGAAATAGAGTTAAATATACTTCTCCTTACTAGCCCAGAGTTCTAGCTCTATTATTGGAAGAGTCAATGTCTTGGAAAGATAAAGTAAATGTATTTTTTCTTTTGAAAATCAGGTCTGTGTAAAATGGTAATTGTGGATAGTAATCTTGGTAATGCTCATCAGTTGAATCAAATCTATGCTTATTGAGCATATCTCTTGCAAGATCTTAATTAACACTACTGTAAATTTGTTTGGGACTTTTTTCATGTACTTTGTAGAGAGGGTGGCTGTTATTCAATCAGATCTTTCAGGAACTCTTGAGCCAAAGTTGGAGAAGCCAGCTGATCCAGATGAGGTTTTGACCATTGATTTTAGCTTTCTAAATGTAAAACTAAACAAAAAATAATCAAAATAGAATTAGAAGATAATTCCAGACAGATTTCAGTACCCCACAGGTACAGGTACAGGAAACTCTGACTGCAGTTTAACATACTACGATAAAATAATTTAGTGCTACTAGACAATGAGGAATTCAAATAATAGCAGATCAGTCACAATGTTCTGTATTGTTCCAAAGACATTTTTAATTACATTTCATATTGTTTCTCTTTGATTTACATAAAAAAAAATCCAGTTTTGAATTGTAAATCTAAGTAACTGGACAGTGCTGAGAGGTGTTATTGATGGAGAATTAATTAGGAAGATAAACTTCTGAAAGTTTACTTCATGTTCATTTTAGATTACTATGATAATGCTTCAACACCTCTTTGCTCCTGAATGTAATGGAAGATAACTTTGAATTTTAAGGTCTATGAGTGCATCTAACAAAAATAATTTTGCTCAAATTTCAGATTAGCAGAAGTATGCCATTCTGTTGGAATACCTATGTTTCAACGAAGTCTTCATAAAGCTCAGGATGAACAGATAAAATTTCTGATGATTTTTAGTGTGGAATAATTTAGGAATTGCCCTAGGATGTAGAAGGGCACTCATGTCTCTTCTCGGCTTGAGGTAGGGTGATCCGAGATTAAAATCTCTGCTTTGAATCAAGCAGAAAAAGAACCAGACCTGGTTCTTGCAATCCAGGATGTGTCGCTGCTGTTTACAGGGACATGTATTCATCCACATACAATAAAAATGGAAACCATGAGACAATTATTTTTCTATGGAGCTGTTCAAAGCAGCATCTGTGATACTTTGATGGTAGTCACAGTGTTGGTGGTACTGTAGTCAGATCTGCTAGTGACACCATTTCAGGGAAATAAAAATGTTGGGCAAATTTCTCAGCTGCCCAGTGCACCAGGGTATGGCCTTGCTTCTCTTGGGGGCTGTTTTCCTATGAAGTTATTGCTGCTGATCAGCAGTCATTTTCAAATCCCTTTATCACTAGTAAATTGCACGTGGTACCTCACCAGATATTTTGGATTTTTTACTTTACTACCATAAATGAGAATGCTACCAACAACTTTGCTAGCATCCTTGACAGTGGGCAGAAAATGTTTAAATATAGTAAAGTGTGTGATGAACAATTATTTGGGAGAAAAGTTCCTGTTGAACATTTATTAATAAGTTTTCTGGGGTATTCTTTACTGTCTGAATTAATCTCTTCAGCCATGTAAATTCCTGTGCTGGAGCATGTGTGGAAGCAAGAAAAGCACAGCAGTTGTCTTCCTGTTACATATCAGCTGCTCTCCCAGATCTCTGCAGGAAATCTTAGCACAAATCCCATCCCACTGAATGGTCTGGCCAGTTTATCGCCATACTTCGCCAGTAAGCTTGGGAAAGGCGTTAACACTTGCGTTCATCAATGCTTGTGTATCTGTTCCTTTCTAATGATGCTACATGTATTGATCTTATAAGGGTATAACTTTACACCTGCTGCCAAAGATTTGCTGACCTAGACACTCCAGGACTGACATAGTACTTCTGATGTTTAGATTTTGGCCTTGTCTTAAAAATTAGGTAAATATCATAATGACTGATTTTTGACACTGGAAAAATATAGCATGTGCAGTGAAAACAAGCTGAAAACTGAAATAATGCTAATGAAATAAAGAGCTATGACATTGACTGCTGTTCAAAATACTGGGAAGCTATAGCAACATCTTAGCTGTGCAGCTTACTGATAGCTACCGTTTGGTTTATAGCTAAGTGAACCTCAATGAGCTGAAACAGCGAGATGTAGCAGTGGGTCAAGTAAATCACCTTGCTTCATTTTGAGTTCATTCATGCACTCTGATGCTTCAAGTATAAGATTCTTTGAAATGCACAAGTATTTCAAATTATTCTCAGCTGTTAATAGTCTTCATTGCTTTTCAGAAAGAAGAATATGACTAGTAAGAGAGATTTTCAAACCCTCAGCAAGACTGGACACTGATCTTGAAAATAGTTCTGTATTCCTTTTTCTCATTGTTTACTAAAAGTATTTGAAGACAACGGTGTTTTGAAAGCCAAATGATTTAGAAGATCTGCCCCTGAATTCTGAGGTGATGCTGGTCTGCCTCAGGGTAAAGTCCTGCAGGAGTGCTTACATTTCGAGATGTCCCATGATCAGCTTCCTGTGTACCCACTTGACAAAACTATGTGTGTTTGGTCTAGTGGCTAAAGTTACTTTTTTCCTGTGACTTTATGCTTGTTATTCTTCTGTACATAAATAGACATTGATGTTTGATGTATGGATGGAAGGGTACTAACATGGGCTTCATACAGTATTAAGCTGTCCAGGTAGACACACTTGAGAATTGTTTATATGGATTCTGAGTAGCCCTGTATCCATTTGTCTTACCACGCTGATAAATCAGCTTAAATTTCTTTTTAAGAAATAGATGTTAGTAATTCTAGTGCCTGATTATGTCAGACTAGGCCCCTAAAAGCCTTGGGTTTCAAGCCTTTTCCTTGAAAATAGGAAAGTTCTTCATGATAACAAGTATTGCTTGTTTGTGAGCAACTTGATCTTGGATCTGAGCTGAGACAGTTGTTCTCAATATACCTAAGAGATGAAGCAAATTGGGAGTGATGCTCAAAGGTTACATTTTAACCTCAGAGTTCCTTGCATCTTGTTTAGAGAGCTTTCTGCTCAGAAAGCTCTCTTCACTTGGCTTGAAACTGAAAAGAAAATGTATTACATTTTAATACTGACACAAGCAAATGAGTTGGTTTTAGTTTCTGTCATCCACAAACCCGCTATGTTTGTAATACCACGAGGATATTAATGGACAGATTTAATGATGTATATATTATTTCTGTCAGGATCCTCTAAATTACTTTTGCTACCACAAGGCACAAAATGATGATGTATTTCAGCAAACAAAGGAAGGTAGGTTACACTTCCAGTGCTCATAAATTCTTTGTTTTAAAAACATCAAGGCCTTTGATACAGTACAGTGCTTTTCAAGAGATTTGCTAGTAAAAATTAACCAGTGGGGTGGAAGAAGATTTCCTGACGTGCCTACTTGTATCACATTTCCCCAGCTCATTTTCTTCCAATGTAAAGTTGTTATTGCCTGACCTCCTCCTTCATTACAGTTTCTCTGTTTTGGTGGATGCTGGCACAGCTAATGTGTTAGCTAGAAAAACATGCTAAGCTATGGAATATCACTATGTTTTGGGACCCAAATCACTTTACCATAATCCTGGAAAGCTTTTTCTGTCAAGTGATTTATTTTTTTTTTTTATGTGCTTCTCTTCTGAAAATGCCTAGTACATAAATTGTGCTCCATATTTCAGTTGATTCCTGTTTTCACTGCTGATAGTTGGCTACTATCCTACTGCTACTGTTTTGGTTTTTGTTTATTTCTAGAAAAGGCGTGAGGGATGAGGGGTTGAGGGTAGAAGTAAGAAAGAGGTTCATTTTTGTATTTATGTCAGCTCTGTAAGAGACTTGATCGCTTCAGCATTTCACCATTAGTTCGCAGCTCTGTTGCCATCTAAAAGCTGGGAGCATTGTTAGAGACTGACAGTAATTTCAGAGGCTGTAGATGATGAGATTAGGAGAAATATTTAATCTACTTTTAAGAGCTTCAACCTGAACCCCTATATAAAAGCTATGTAGCGTTACCAAATCAAGCTTTCAGAAACTAGGAAGGAGCAGGTACTCTACTGTGCTGCCTCTGCATAACTGCTTGGGAGAAAAAATGTATGCACTCATGAAATTAATATATAAAAAGAGTCAATTTAGGGTTACAAGGACAGCTTGGTGTATTGCACAACTATTTAGTATTCAAGTGAATAGCTGGGATTTCAAAAACATATTTTAGTGTAGTGTTAAAACAGAAGATGTTTTTTAATTGTGTCTCAGAAATATATCTACACCCTCGTTTCTTCCTGTGTTGTTGCCAGGAGCAAGATTCAAATCTTCTCTCCTTTGTGAAACAACAGTAAGTAGATGGAAGTAATAGGCAGTTTATTTAGATGAAGCTAAAACCAAAGACAATCTTTACAGCAGTCAGTGTAACAGTTTGCAAACACAGAAAAAGAAAATTTATGATCCTCCTTTCTCTAAAGTTACTGACGGAAAAAATTAGTGTAACCGTGGTAATAGTGTACTTCTGCACTGTGGTGTGTAATTGTTACCTGTAAAGGTTTGTTTTGTTTAGTTTAGCTTTCTAAGTCATGAATTGGTAACAAGACATTCTGTTTTCAAGAATGAAGTATGTTTCAGTGGTACAGTGCTGTATTTATCAACAGAAATTTAGAAAGGTGGTTTGGAAACAGAATGAGCCTTCATAATTTAGCAAGGAAAATATCATCAATCTCTTGAGGGAACACCACAGAAAGTAGATGCCCCACCTTAAAAAATAATTAAAAAAAAAAAAAGTCATTTTCCAAGCATCCTGTATACATGCTTTTGCCATCAGACATACACACAAAATCAAATCCCTGGCTTCTTAAAGATGTCTTTACCCCAGTCTTTTAGGAAAGATTTGGGCTATTTGATCTTCTCAAAAGACCTGGGTTTCTTAGACCTTGCTGCAACTAAAAGAATCTTGGAAAGAAAATGGTCTCCTGTGAATGCATTGCAAACAGCTTCCTCATTCTGTTTTGAGCCCTACTTCAAGTAGAGTAATCTTAGACTCTGGTTGGTCAGTACTTTTTAATTGTTCTCACAAGAATCTTCTAATCTAACCTGAGAGCCTGTTGGAGAAGTAGGCGATATCAGGTGTCTTGTTTTGTTTTGCTTTTATTTGGTATTTGTTTTGGTAGAGCTTAAATATTTGGTATATTAATTTATTTTTGATTGTGGTATGAGTAAGAACGTATTGGTTGTATTTCCAGCTTGATACATTTTTAATTTACATCAAAGACAAGTAGAATTTAGTTTAGTCTTCTGTTTGTGAGTTGATAATCTGAGTAAATAAAATTACAGATAGTAAATAACAGTTAGTTGAAGATTACAGGCTGTGTGCAAATGGAATAAATTTTTCTAAGTGTTTTAAAAATCTAAATAATCAGACAATTTGTAAAAGCCACAAAAAAAATTGCTGGTGGGGGGGTAGAGGTGAGGGTTAAATTATTTCCTGCAAGCTGTTTACTTATGCTTTTTCCTGAGATAATCTGGTGTTTCAGACCAGATGCCATTCTTCAGAAAATGAGTTAGATATGAGAAAGATTATTTGGATTTAAGTTGTACAATGGAGTGGCAATTACAATTGACTAGGTGATTAAAAAGAAAAAAGAAATCTTTGAATCTAAATAAACAAGATAATGCAACTGGAAGAGTGTTGAACTGTTCCCACAGTGTTGACTGACTCTAGAGACTAATTTGTCTCACAGGTTCAGTGGTCTCCCATGGATGTTCTTTACTCTGTCCTGCAACATTTTCCTTGTTTAGAAGTGCAGGAATCTCAGTAAAAGAGTAGAAACACCACAGTAATATAATGCAAAAGGGGACTTGGGAAAAGAATCTGGGTAGTTTTATATTCAATAAGAAAACACAAATCCAAAGCAAGATTCTGAGAAGGGGGAGGGAGGAGAGTAGGAAAAGGAAAAAAAAAATAAAAGCCCACACCACAGATGCTCAAGTGTTCATTACCCAAATCTTTGCAGGAAGCGATTGAATAGAATTACCTACAAAGAGAATGTGGCATTTTAACATTGTACAATCATGTTCCTCATGGCAGGTGACATCTATCTCCTTGACGGAGACTGTATCTCAAAAATACATTCACCGAGCTGTCTATAAATTCAAATAAACCCTGCAATTTAATTTTCAACATATCCATATGTTTGAGAATCAAGCTTTCAGCAGTTGAGTACAGTTTGTGTTGATACTACTGTACTCATTGAATAAGGAGGAAACAATGCAGTGCCACTGCAGCTATAGCCAGGTTTGGCAGGGGGCTGCAGGAGAGAAAGGATTCGTCCCAGTGTTCTGGGTCTAATTCAAGATCCAGTGAATAGAATTTCCCAGAAGTTCATCCTTTCTTGTTTGGTCAAACACAACATTTTTCATGGTTTAGAGGAACTATGTCATTACTTAGTTAGAAACACAAAGAACCAAATGTATCATTGCGTACCATGGAAATGCAGCCGAGAATCTTTTAAGATAAAATAAAACCTTTAATTCTTTAAGCAAAATAACACAGTAGAATGCAAATTCATTTAAATTCTTAAGTATGTATTTTCAGAATATCTGATCAGTTATGTGCAAGAGAGAGAACACCTGAGACAGCTGCTGTAAGAAAAGGAAAAATGCAGTAGTTATTTTTTGGTTTCCAAAACAAGTCTCATTCCTTTTTGCATGCCTGATTGTATTTTTGCTGGTGAAAAATATTATCTTTTTATAAGCTATATGAGGGCTGGAGGGACAGCTTGAAACAACAAATAAAGATGAATAAATGAATGAAATAATGAAGAAAGGATTTCAACTGAGGTTTCATTTGCTCTTCTGGAGTGTGACAGATCCTGTAGGTTGAGAAATATAGTTTTATAGGTCTATTCGCACAGTCAGTAGGATCCATGACAGGGTGTTGGGATCAGCCATCAAATTCCTAATAGCTTAAAGCATCAAAGTTGCTTCTGATAGTAATCACCAGCAGAGCTACAGAATATTGGTCAGGGTATCAAGTGCTCAGTGGTTTCATTGCTAGCTTTTGGTGCAACGCGTGGATCTATAGTGGTAATGTGAAATTTTGGGTTGAAGAATACTGGAACAAAAGCTGTTAACTTGATTATCTACTAGGTATAGATTGGGCCTGAAACTACAAACCTAAAAGGGGAAGGCAAAACCTCACCGTGTCTGTCTTGTTCTACCAAGATTTTAGTGTTGGGAGGACGTGAGAGTTCAAATCAGTTGACCCACTTGTGCGCTCCCCAGGACAGATAACCATGGGCAGTTTTGACTGCATTGTGTGAATAAAAAAGGAGCAGGGAACGTCCTCTGTTCAGCGAGGTGGGCTGGCCTCAGTAGGTCTCAAACTTTACTCAGAAGGTCTGGAAATGTTAGATTCTGTTCAACTCGGCAGTCAGGAACCTAACCTGTGACATACAGTTGCAGAAGTATTTTTGGTGACATATTTAGCTTTTATAGAGCTGGCACTGTGTTGTCTCATCTTTTGACATTAGTATTGAAGGTTTCTGTCTTCATTTGCCTACTTCACCCTTTTGAAGGCTGAAGCTGGGATGTGTCAGACTTCTAGGACAATCAACATTTGTACAACATGGAGTGAATTTAGGTACTAAATGGCTGTAAATTAGTACTCCGGTTCTCCGGGGTTATCTCTTTTCATGTTGATCTCCCATCAGACTGTTAGTGGTTTGTTACGTGATAGGTAAGAATATACTAATTTTTAACATCTCAGATCATATTATACTATTTCTGTTCTTCAGTAACAAACTTTCTGAGGTGTCCAAAAGTGCCAAAAGTTTGTTACTGATAACTGTTAAGACTCTAATGATCAGTATATTCAGTAAATTTTTCCTGATAGGTATATATTTAATCACCTTTTTTTTTTTTTTTTAATAGAAGATAATTTGTCATTGAACATTCTGGTACCTCTAACGTTAAGAAGTTAGACATATAGAGATAGCTAATAAATTACGAAAATATATATTTAGATGACCTGACGTTAAGATACATGTTTTCATGTCATCTTCATACTCTTATTGTGAGGCCTTCAGATTTCAACCCTGGTTACTGATATTTTTTGAGATAATAGAACTATTTTGACTTATTCTGCCAATCATGTGGTCCTTGAATTTGTGGAAGTTTCTGCATAATGTTTCAATAAACTTTTCACTGATGTTAGATAGAAGGATTTTGTTGTGGAACAGAGCTACGCTGGATACTTTATCTTATTCACATCTAACACAGACGTGTGTTAGATTTTTTAAGTGCTAATTTATTTTAGAAGAAATTAATTGTAGTCCTTGAAAACAGTCGTGCAATGTGCAGCTACATTCTAATCAGGGGCAGTTTTTCTAATTTTTTAAATTTTCACCAGCCAAGATCATCCATATGTATAGGAATTTTCTTACGTCTTCTGTTATTGCTGTTTGTTCTTTTTTAAAAAATAATTTCACTAAAAGCAAGGGAGCAAATGTTGAAAAAAATGTAGTTGTGTAGCTTTGAAAATTTATTGCACAGCTGGGGGCATTTAAAGAACTTAATTAACAAGCTCCAGCCTTAACATTCTCCCTTTTTAAGGGGGTGAAAAAAAAAAAATCAGTTAAGGTTTGTCCAATTAAATTTTAGGAGAGTTTGTTGGGGAAAAAAAAAAAAAAAAAAGCTGTGATTGTGAGCTTACAGTTTAAAAAGAGAAGCTCCAGAATAATGAAAACTTGCAAGCTGATTAATTCAGTGGAAAGCTGTTCTGTGCATAGTTTCCACAAACTCATAAGCACTTGGGCATTTTTAGACCAAATTTAATTATAGCCTTTGATAATCAGGCTTCGCTCAAAAGAAATCCCCTTCTTCCCATAACACTTGATGATGTAATGCTCTATTATAACTCAGAACTCTTCCCCCAGCACCAAAAACAAGCCGTCTTCATGTCAATGGGAAAAAAAAAACAAAAAAAAAAGGTGACCTCTCCTCTCAGAGTTTTACATTTCATGTTCTGCAAACTGATATAGATCATCCAAGGCTGTCTTGGTTTTGGTTTTTTGTTGTTGTTGTGTTGTGGGGTTGTTTTTTTTTTTAATTTGCTACTGGCTGAAAACAGCTAATAAAGGCTCAGTTCAAAGCTGTCTATTTCTTAGTGGGGGGGAAAAGATGTTATTCTGACATCATTGCTCTGAATGAGCAGCCTGTGGTTCATACAGTATACGCTCCCCTGGAATGACAAATTTTCTGCCTTTTTCTTGGGGGGAATGTTCAGGCAAAAGGAAAAAATGCATAAGAGAAGCAAAGAAAATTCATTTGTATAAGCTGGCCCCCCTACTGTGGAATTTTCAATTATATATATCTAATTATGGCTGTCAGTTGATGAATTGAGAAAAGACATTTTTTGTCCCCCCTCCTTTTTTTTGTCTCTTCGTCATCTCTTCTGTTAGAATGATTATAGCACACTTACACAACTAATTGCCTTACTGCTTATTAGTGATACAATTATGCAGGCCAGACTCCTTGTGTGAACAACCATCTGCAGAGAAAAAAAAAAGTGACACTATTCAAAACTATCCATAATTTAACCAATGTTATTCCAATGCACTGAGCTCAGACAATTGTTGGGCCTTCATATTTCATACCCACCCTGGAAAAAGAGGGTTGTGGTGGTTTTTTTCTTTTTTTTCCCTCTCTTTCTCTCTTTTTCTCTGTGCACTGATTCACCTCTTTAGACCCACTGTGAATTGGAAAGAAAGGAAGAGAAAAAAAGTGCTTCATATGTCAACAAAAAGGAGGGAAGTGAAGCATGGCTAATGCCCATTCCTCCTGTGGGCAATTTTTCTTCAAATTTTATACTAATAGGCATTTTTCTTCAGCTTTAGAAACAGTTGAGAAAGTACAGATGTCCTGACCACAGAAATCTGTGTATGTACATTTGTTGGCTTTTAAATGGTTTTAAAGCAACTGATGTACAACCCAGAGCAGAGCAGAAAGTTTGCGGCACATGTGATTGATCTTTAGGAGAATGGGAAATGAACGTCTTTCCATTGCAGCTCCCAGAGTGGTAGGTGTTAGAAACGAAACAGGTGAAAATGCAGGAGTCAAAACAAAGCTTTGTGTGTTGCTGATCAAGCTAATATTGAAATTCCTAAAAGATACTACTTTTAAGTAGTAGCTTAGAGATAATATCAAAATGGCTGCTGGGGAAGCGGGGCGGGAATAGCTTTATTTTTATCATTTACCTTAGTTTCTCTGTACTGTTGTATTTGTCAAATCTCTGAAATGTCAGTCTACTGTTACTGTATTTCTAGAGTAAGTAGGAAGAAAGTAAGTTGTTGTGGAAACCAGGATTTCTTTTCCTTTTTTTTTAAGTCAGAATGAGAATACAGAAATCTACTTAGGAAGAAAGAGAAAAACTTTGGTGTCAGTCCCTCTCAACATGTGTTGGAGAAGGCTCATAATTCTTCTGGCTTACTAGAATGTGGTCTGACTGTAAAATAAGGAAGAATGAAGACATTTACAATTGGTCTTGGAGGTACAGTTACAATTGTCTTGGAGATACACTTAAAAATGCACAGTTCTTAATTTCCAGTATCAGTGTCTATGTCAAGGAGAAGCTATCAGAAGGCTTGAAAGAAGAAACTTGCCATTCCTTCATCATTCTTCCCACTCTTTCTGGTGCTGTTTGACTGCCCTCCTTGCAGCAAAAACAGACTGAAGTACACATGTTCATGCTTTTGCTTGTACTTCTAGAACTTTTTGGCTCTGTAGGTGGGTGTTCTGATGCAGGCTTTGGCCTGAATTGGGTCCTCTGGATCTCAGAAACTTAGGGTTTAGAAATTTAGTACTTCATCTTGATTCATTAAGAATAAGTGTAGTGTCATTTATCTGGAACAATTTTAATGCAGTGCCCTGTTATTGTGAGCATGCCTATTAGAACAAGAATGAGCTCTATTTGTCTTCAAATAGGATTCCTGCAGTTTTGTTCATGGAGTCTCTGAGGGGGTTCCTTTCATCTCAGTGATTTAAATGCACGTTCAAAACTGGGAACTCCAAATTCCTTAAAAATGGCATACTTTTAATGTCCAATTTCTATGAGGGGAAAGTTACAAATCCAGCTTCTAAGGATTCTAGTCCTGAACCTCTCAACCTTGAGTCCTGGCAGCTACGACAGGAAGGAAGAGAAGCGCTACCTTGCAAACTTGTGTTTTACTTATGCCTCAGTTACATGGAATGGACCATTTCCATTTTAAAATAATTTTTTTTCAAGACGTACATCTAAGTGGTGTAGTGAAGGACTGTGCTTCTGCAGTGTGTCTGGTGGTGATGTTAACTGCTGTGTGATTTCTTTCCTCTTCAGTGTATCAGTACAAGAGTTTCTAATAATGCCAGTAAGAATCTTGTATTGGAAAAACTTGCAGGCTGGAAGTCAATGCGGTATTGTGGGTATTCAAGTTTCCCTTACCAATACTACCTGTGATGTGAAAGCTGAGTAACTCCATTTCAGTGCTTCCATTCTGTTCTGCAAAGTAAACCCTATATTTCTGCGTTCGGAAATTATAGCCTAAATCAGAGGAATAATAGAGGACATGTTTAATTGTTCAGTACCTCATAGGATAGCTGCATACCAAAACACCTCATGTTTCTGACTGTAAAATGTACTATTAATACTTCAGGCAACCTGACCTCCTAAGAAGCTTTACAGATTTGCCTCTTCACTTAAGTATGGATGACAAAATATCTCTGAGCTGTCTCAGCTCTCAGCCATAATAACTAGTGCGCTGCTCCCAGCAGTTAAGACTTGTGTTACCTTATGTTCCTCTCAAAGCACGTATTTTTGGTACTCTGTGAGAGAAAAACTGACAATCTAATTGTGCAGATTTAAAAAAAAAAAAAAAAAGCTTCCAAACAACATGTTGTATCGAAATGTCTGGAAATCATCTGGACATTGCATACCTGAACACTGGAGATCCCAAAGAGAAGATTAAGCCTTTCTGACGTTGTAGCCTAGTTCATAGATCCTGGACCTTTTGCATGATGTTATACTGGTTGTGGCAATAAAACTGCATTGAACAAGGACAAATATGACGGCAGTATTTAAAAATTATACCATCATGCATGCATGCAAGGCAGCTGAATTATGCAGAGACAGCTTTAATGCTGGCATAGCCCACAATTTGTCTACCTTACTTAGCATGCTTCAGAATTTTTTTGGATAATTTCTTAAGTGCATATCTGGACTGTCTTGAAACAATCTGAGCACAATATGACTTGTGACTTCATATAAACTTATTTTTCTGCCAAAAGCATACTCTGCAATTAGGTTATTTTCTCTTTACTGGTTTTATCTCTTTCCTTTACCCACTCCTAAAAAACACACAAAGCATGCACAGGTTTAATAGATGCCACCTATGGGGATGTGCTAAAAAAATACTATTGCAGTATTTCCTTGCACTTTGTGAAGACTCACAGAAAATGGTTCCATAAAGGGGCTGGAGGTGTGACAATGGCTGAAGGACAGTTATTTAA
>NW_010107024.1:4373-24799 GCF_000699245.1 Pterocles gutturalis | reverse complement strand
TCTTTCCCACTAGAAGCTAACTTTTAAGCTTATTAAGTATCTGTGCTACTAAAATATTTATTGAATTTAATTACTTAGTGACTGTCAGGAAGAATTTGCCATAGGAACCTTCTCATTCACAAAGAACTTGAACTAATAAAAAGTAAATGAAAAACAAGAGCGAGAGAGAGAACACAAGCATGGAGCTGCAGATTTGACCAGTATCTTTTTAGACAGCTCAAGGTTTTCTGGAGGAGTTCCCTGTGTATTTCAGAAACAGTCTAGATAGAAACAGTGGCTAGGGCAAGCCCTCATGATGTGGGAAATCTTGGGGGTTTGTTTATTTTGTTTTTTAATTTAGGATGTGAGAATCCAATGTTTTTAAAATGTTGATGAATACCTCTGATCACCAACCTGTTGAGTAGCCTACACATCATACTTTCTGGCAGTTTTTTCATGGTAAATGACAGAAGGTGTTAGTTTCTTTTCTCATTGAAAAGCAGTGTAATTCAAGGTCTTAATTTTTAACTAAACAGATGCCTTGCTTCCTACTGAGCCCTGCTGTTAAGGAGGTTTGCTTCTTTCATGAGTTCCATTGTCACCCAAATGCCTTTTCTTGGGTCTCCAGTAGTTTCTGTGATGCACCCTAATGGTTTAGTGTTTGGAAGAAATCCAGTGGGTGTGCGTGGAATTCATAAACACTGCAAATTCATATTCCTGCAGAGCATGTGATTTTAACATCTTTTAAAGGCTGCTGGGTTATTTCCTTTGCAATCCCCTTCAATGTACAGAAACTTTAATAGAAACAATGGATTGTGAGGGACCACTGTTCTCTTTAGCTTCAGCTGGCAAGTGGGGAACATACAGGAATATTCGCAAGCTGATATTTTACTTGCCATTTTTTCCTCCTCCTTAGATAAGAAATTAATTGTCTATAAACCATGTTTCACAATCCTTCCAGTTTCTGGTGTTACACTGGAAACCAGCCTTGCAAACCTATACGTATTTGCTCTCTCCTGTTTTGAACTTTTGTCAGTGGATGTTGTGCTTCTCCCACGGAGCTCCACGACCGTTGGGTAGTAGCTTGGTTGCATCAATGGGAAGCATGTTTCGATCTGGAGGGGTTTCTTCCCCATACTGCTTCTCTGTGCTGTTCATGGAGATGGATAGTCAGATTGGGAACAAGAAAGTCTGTTTTGCCACTTTACTATGAAAAGCTACTGTCAGGGTTTATGATCTGATCCTACATAATTTATTAGAATAATTGAGAAGCAGAATAAAAATATACTTGACTTTGTGTGAGGGGAAAAACAAAGAATGGGTTTTGAGATAAAATACATTGCCGAACCAAAAAAAAAAAACCTCCATCTCTTTTAAAATCACTAAGATTACATAAAATGTGAGATGCTCAAGTTTTCTCTGGATAGAGGAGAACTTTTGGTTTACTTAGCTTTATGGAAATCATTCTAAAAACCTGCCAAATATGTACTTATATTCTGAGGTTAAATTTTATATTTCTCTGAATTAGATCTTGAAACCATTTTTGTGGATTTTTTTTTCTGATTCTTTTCCTCTCTTGACTTTGAAGAGGATAAATCAAATACATGAAGCAAACTGATTAAACGATTTTTTTTTTTTTCACCAAAGATAAGAACTTTTCTGCACCGTTCTTATGCAAGAAATGTTCAAGAATGTTTCCCATAAATAATATCAAAGTAGCTTTAGGTAGATATAAAATAAATGAAGTAGCTGACAAAAGACAATGTTAGAATTTAGGCAAGAAAATTCCAGGCATGACTCTGCTAGCAGAAGAATTGAGTGTTTCACTTCAGCCATCTTTTTATTTTGAAATTTAAAAAAAAAAAAAAAGTGAAATAGTTACCACTGTGTAATATAGTTCAGAATTTAAGTAGGAGTCTGATGCTTAGAGCAGAGGCACAGAAAGTTGATTGCTTTCACTTTGTCTAAGAAAACAAACTTATTGTTACCTGCAGCTTTTAATTATGTATTTCAGTATCTGTCAATGCTTCTAATATAAGTTTAAAACAACTCTTACAAAAGCTTTATTATGGTATTATTTACACATATTCTTCTTGTTAAAGGAACCTAATCTAGGACTAAATTAAATTGTACAAATTCATGTGTACTACCCAGTGTCAGGAGGGTTTAAATGAGGATGTATTCGGCCTGTAATTTTTTGTATTGCTGCAGTAATTCTGCAAAAGCCTCTGGAGCATGACATTCAAAACTAAATTACATTAAGATCATTATTTTTGCCATAAGAGTTGTAACAATTAACATAACCTTTGAAACAAATGGTATAAAAGTATGACAATAAACATATCCCAGGATTATTTTGAGTAATATATTACCTATATGAAAGAAGGTATTTGTTTGGTTTTTTAAGACCTTACGAAAGTATAGCAAGGTGCACTAGTTGGACATTCATTTAAACCGAAGTGAAGATTAGCTGCAAAATATATATATATTTTTTTTTAATCAGCAAGATTAACTGCTGAAACAAATTTAGCTGTTGACACGGCAGGTTTGTCATCAGTTCTTCAAAGTAGATGGTCATGATAGTTCATTTCTGACTTATAAATGTATTAATGCACTTTTTGTAGGAAAGGTCTCCAAAAGTAGAACCATGAGAAGATTAAATATTAAGGAAGGAGGGGAGGCGTCTGGGTTATATGTGTGTGTATATATGCATATACACATATTCTGTATATACATTCACACGTATATGCACAACAATCTATGCAGTGTTCCCTGTACCCTGCCTTTAGGTTTTAGCTTGTGTTCTGTTGTTTGAGACGACAGTCCATAAACCAAATCAACCCCAAGTAAATTTGTATGACCCTGTGTTAAGTCTTTCAAAAACATTTAATTAAAAAAACGCCACACCCTCATGCGATAATTTCTAATATTAGAACATGTATAATGTGATGCCATAGTTACTTTTGGTAAGTCAGACATTGCATTTCTTTTTCCCCTGATGTTTTTGATATTCTTGTTGACCAGATCTAATCTGGGGACTGACATGATTACACCAACACAGGGACCTTAAAGAAGTAATGTAATGTCACCAGTATTAAAGTGAAAAAAATAAATCTAAAAATCACGGCAAGTGAAATAACCTGCTTTGGGTGAGAATCACTTAGCCTGTCATTATTTTACACAACCAAATACAGTGCTGGCCATAATCTGCTGCCTTTCAAGTAAGAAAAAATACATTACTTATGCAGTGAATGTTTCTAATGCAACAAAGAGAAGGAATAAAAATGCCTTACAACAGTTTTATTAAAAACAAATTCCCACAGTAAATACATATACACTCCGGTACCATGGTGAAGCAGCCAAAGACATCACTGTTAAGTGCTATGGGAAGTACTTATAAATTACTTGAAATAAAAAACATTGTTGCCTGGACATCAGGGTTGAAATGCTGCAGTTTGTAATAAATTAACACAGAACTTCACTTCCCCTCCTCTAACAAAGCAGCCATTTGTCTGAATAACCCACATTCAGCTGTGAGTTATATTTTCACAACTGCAACTGCATTCATTTGCAAATCATTCTCCAGTTTTAATGCTCAAGTTTTAAATACCTTAAGAACTAATAAATAAAGCAAAGTAGAGCAAACAGTTGGCTTGTAGCCTAAAAACTGGCCTAATTTCTGGGGGGTTTTCTTTCTTCTTTTTCCTTTTTCACAGTAATTTTGTACATGTCTGACACTTCTTTAAGCTGTGTTTTGTTTTTAGTCTGAATGTTTTTTCACAATATCTAAATTTAGTGAGAACATTTCATATTAGCAGCAAAAATAAAGACTATAGGTATTCAGTTTCGAATATTAAAATGCTTGCAAGGATTTCGTTCCTTGACTAGTTTAGAGTAATCTTTGAGTTATCTTAAGATTTTTCTGTTGTAAATCACTTTTATCTCTTACAAACAGGTTTTTATTTTTATTGGTGCTAGGCTTTGTGCAGAAGTTTTCCTCTTAAAAATGAGTCTCTTATTTTCCTGGATTAATTTTAAATATAAATTACAGAGCTATTCTCTATGAGGGAGCCTGCTTTCATTGCTTATTGGGGAAAAACGAAATGCAATACTTCTCTTCAAAGCAGTATGATAGAAACATTTATTTACAAAAGTTGAGTTTTGAGGTTATTTTCCTGGCATAATTGAAGGCTGCTTTCTATAGATAGTCTTAGGCTTTGTTCCACTTACTCATTTTGTTTTGAATAAATTCCTGTGGGCATGCCTGAAAGGGTTGGTAGTAATTTTCAGGAAGTGAAATTTAGGGAACAAAGTTCCTTGCAGAGGCTACTTTGGTTTAGAATTGATTGAGTTTTCATAAAAGAGGATTTTAAACACTTCTAAAATCTCTTTTCTCCTTTTGTGAGAGTAGCCCATCTGCACAGTGAAGTGTTTCTTAGTGTTGTAAACAGTGTCCTGAGAATAGAAGTATACAGTTTTAACGCAAATCTTAATTTACAAAAATATCCTGCATTCATCTGAGGTAGCATTGTACTCACTACTTTAGAACTAACAGTATCAAGGTCAATTATTTGAAACTATTTTAACTGTAACTGCTTTTTTGTAAGAGATTACAGACATTTTTGAAGAAAGATAGTTCTGGTCCTGCTTCCTTTTTGCACATCCTCCTCCCACCCTGATTAAATGCGTGTAAATTAGCTGTGTACATAACAAACACCTATGTGCTTAAATTTGAAATAATCTCATCTCTCTGCAGATTTAAGCAGACAGGGTGCAGTGTCTTCTTTCACATAACATCTATGCTAATCTGAGAGTGAAGGAGTGAGTTCTATGTACGTCTTCCCTCCTACCCTCCATTTAATTTAGAGATAAACACGTCTACTTGCTGATCCGATTTAAAGCTATTCTGTTTTTCCCCATCAGCGATAGAAAGTTATCTGCATTCTACTGTATCTCTCCTGTTGAACTAAACGTAGAAGGAAGAAATGAAAATACTTAGTTGACAAGATGAGAAGGCTGCCCCTTTTGAGATTGGATTACTTAGGTTGCTTTAGCTGTGACGTGAAACTGCTGCCGGTGAGCTACATTGTGGAATTGAAGATGGGTTGAGAAAGTAAAACTAATCTTTGAAACTGGGCTTATAGATATGATGCTACAATTCCTCGGGCATTTCTGTAGTCCCTCTATTGAAGTGTAACTCTTCAACTAATGAATCATTTATTTATTTACTTTTAGGGAAGTGGGTTCTGTTTAACTGTCCATCTTATGGCCTTGCCTCTGATAACTTCAAATTATATTTAAGGCTGTCTTAGGCAGCATTTTCTTACTAAAGAAAATGAGGAGTATACAGGTATCCTACTACATTCACATAGCGCGGATCTCTGTAAAATTGCACAGTTTGCCAGAAGTACCGAGTCTCATTTTATTCTGTGCAGCAGTAACATGTAGTAAAATTATTATGCATATATGACAGAGTCAAGCCTTGCTCACCTAATAAAACCAAGTAATTCCTTCATTTTAACCAAAATTATTGAAAAGAAGTAAAGCAAGACTTGTCTATGAAATCTGCAGGGAGCATTTCTGTTGCATACTATCAGTTACTGAAAGGATTAGAACCCCTCTTGTGCGCCTTTCATAAATTCTTAGCAATAAATAATATAGAGTTATGAAATTGCAAGTGCATTTTCATTACACACATGAATGTTCATAACAACCAAAAAATGAGTTCCTTTTCTTTGAGAGAGATTTGTATGGGGATAAAAAAGATCGGGGTTAAGATTAAGAGGTAATGATGTGACAGGCTTTAGCTAAGACAAAATCACTTCTCTAGTTAGCAGAGTAATTTCAGCAATACATCTTCTGTAATTTTTTTTAATCACTTAGTGATTACTTATGTGGTGCTATTTGATTCATTGGCCATCAGTACCTGATTAAGATTCTATGCTTAGGCCATCATTACTTTTCAACAGGCCACCCATATGGTGTTAGTGTTGAGCCAGTGCAAATCCCTCAGCTTAGCACTGTATATTCTGTTAAAGAAGACTACGTGAAATGCTGACATTAGCATATGTTCTCCTCTTATTCTGTTGACCTTTATCCATGGCATTACACTAACACTGGATCTTTGGAGTTGGTCCAGTAAGAAATTGGGTTGATATTATAAAATTAGCCATCTGTCTATTAAAAACTTACTGAGCCAGCAAGTTGGAACAAATGAGAACAATGATGCAATGAAATATAACTATCAGATATTAGGTGGACTGTGGGTTTGATTTTTCTGTATCTTTTCATTCAATTATGAATTGACTTTTTTCCATAAAACTTCTATTGCAATTTCTTATGAAAATATATGAAGAGTTGATGAGAACCTATGTCTTTAAATTTGTTAGGTATTAATTTTTCTTCCTGTATGTTATTCCTATTTGATATTCTGAAAAACTCCCTCTGATCATTAATAATAAAAGTCTTTTATGAAATGAAACAAATTATATCAACTTGGTATTCCTGACATCTCTCTTAAGGATGGGTGAGATTTTTCCTTTCAGTCTGGTTTTCTTTGCAGTCTAGTTTCTGTGATTTTGATTCTAAAAGTACTGTTGAAATATGTAATAACTTACAACAATGTTGCAGTAATGATAATTAGTTGTACAAGAGCTACAGTTTCAACGAGCTTGAACACTTCCCCTCTTCGGTTGCAAAGTTATTATTAAAAATAGGAGCTACTGTAGCTTGGGCTACAAAGAGCCTAGTGAAGCATTTTTGAAAAAAAAATAATTTACTAATTGACAAAATAGTGTTTGTTTATTTACAGTACATAACACGTTTCTATCAGGAAACAGCCTGCTAAGACTCTGCAGCTAGCTTGCTGTGCTGACAGCAGAACATCTGCAGTTTAATTTAATACGTTTACTAAATGAAGTGGGTAAATAAAGGGATGTTAAACAGCTACTTCCCAGCCTCTGATATTTTTACTTTTCTCCGGAGGTCAGAAGCACTGACGAATGATTCCTGTTTTTTCCGGTTGCCTTGTTTACAGGAGGCTCCTATGTACCAATGGTGTTCCAAAGGGTGCCAGGTTGCAATTGCGGTTGATGAAATTGCGTGGGCCCATCATACCTCACTTAATCTGCTCATCTGTCTCTCTAAATGCTTGGTATGTTACTGTCAGGGATTATTTTGCTCAGAGTATTACTTTATGCATTTCTGAAGGCATTTTTTGAGTGTGGTATGGGGTCACCAGTCACAGCAAATAGAATAACTGAAGAATGAGTACTCTGTGTGTTTTGCTCAAATTCTGGACTAGTGAAATCTGATTTAAGTAGGTCAATAATTCAGTCCCAGCCGAAAATGTGATTACTTTTTCTTTCATAAAACGTTATTGATTTTGTGTTTTTCTTGGAAATTATTGTATATAAAGTCAGGATCCCATGATGCTTTTTTTTTTTTGTGGTTAAGAAAGTGTTTTCATTCTCTAATGAAGTGGATTTAAGGGATAATTTGACTCATTTTTGAGGCAGTTGTGCTAGCTTGAGTCACTCTTTGTTCCTCATCCTGTTCCAGGCTTTATGTAAGTAGATGATAAACCCACAGCAAGAAATAGATTGGGGTTAATAGCATACCCAAAGGTGGATATTTTATCTAATATAGTACTTTAACCAAAGGTGAGTAAAATGCTCATCTTTGTCTCACCATTTTTAACCTAAATCCTGTTTGCCAAGTGAATCTCAGAAAAAGCTGTGACCATAATGGAGGTATTGAACTCAGTAGTAAGAAGTGTTTAAGCCACCACTTCATGCCAGAAAAAGACTTATGGATTTTGTGGCTTGAATCACAGATTTATTCAACATTACACGAGTTCCAGGACAAAGCAGAGAAGAGAATGCAGTTTTCCTCCTTTTCAGTCATGTACCTTAACAAGAATTCCATTCCTATTATTAAATATTCAAGTATTTTTCATGGAAGGGTTAAAATGTCCATTTATCTAAGGCTGAGCTCTCTCTGTTATACCTTATAACAAGTCTTGATGATTAATTCCAAAGATGATTACACATAAACTTTCCCTATTTTCCAGATGGAATTGAGTTCTGTATCCCCAGGTTTTACAGGTAAAATCCAAGTACTTCAGTTAAACCTGGTAGTGGAGTGGTGGGTATTAGAATGATACTCATTTAGATGAACCCATAGTAACCGATTTGCTTCGCAGGCACTCCACTGCATGGCTGTAAATTGTGGGCTTCTAGTTAGGAGGGGAGTCCTGGCCTCACACAGCACTTTCACTGCCCCGTGGCTGAATTGTGGTACTCCAATGTTAGTTACATATTTTAATGCCTAGAGTCAGCAAAATAAAATTTAAAAGTGTTTGAATTTATAAAGTATTTTGGCAACTTTGGCAGTATGTCTTAAATGGATGCTGAAAATAGTGTTCTGTAGATACTAGATGGATTAAACCAATAATGCAATAACCATGATTAAAAAAAAAAAAGTACCTATAGGAGTACACAAAATCTGATTCTATTGTAGTGAAAGAGTGAGTTAGCATGTTAACACCTTCTCCCCCTCCCTCCTATGAATCAAAGAATTTAAAAGGCTTATGAGAGGTCTGTTCTTGATAGATGGTGTGCAGGATTAAAACTATTTTTTCATCAACTAATACTAATCTATTTCAATGTCATATACTCTTTTATTATTCCAGTACTACTTATATTATGTTCAAATATATACTGGATGTTACCAACAGCTTGTGATTAATCCTCATCTGCCTCTAGAGGCATACGTTTCACTGGTGAGGCTGAGCTGAGAAGAGATGCACAGCAACACTTTTACTGCTGCTGCTTTGGGATTCCACTACGAGGACTCACCTTGACACTTAATATATAAAGGTCTCATGAACAGTTGTTTTCTGGGAGGTCTAACAAATCAGAATTCACACAAGCATGGCCTTTTCTCTGGCTGCTACCCTCCCACACCCCTACCCCAGGCAGTTTGATCCCTTGGTACAAAGTGGGGGTTCCTTCAAGTTTGCTACTAGGTCAGTGCCCTGTATTGGCTTGTTACGTGTGAATCTTCCCAGAAAATGAACTGCACCATGAATCGAGTACTTAATAAGGGGATCTATTCTGTTGGTGGAGCATCTGTTTGTCAGAGCAAAAATAAAATTTATTTCTTAGGAAAAACTGACGTTTACATATTCATACAGAAGAAACTATTTAATTCAGACTCTCTTATATGCACACACATACCTATATCAAAGATTCTCCAAAACATGCATATGCATTCTTTTTTATTTTAAGAGAGTGCATAAAAGTTTTCTAACCATGCTTTGAACTTATTCATAAGATTTTATATGTCTACCTGGAGTAGATTTGAAATTGCTTTTTATAAAATATCTGCATTTATAAAATACTTTTTTGTATGCCTTTTTATTTTTCAGTGTTTTTATCAGCCCCAACTCTAGATTTCATAGAGCCTGGGGAATTTACAAAGGAGCCAACTCAGAGTAAACTTAAGTCATAGATATTATACATACAATAGTCTGTCTGCTGACGCCAAGCCTCACTTTCCTCCTCCGCTAATAAAAGCCAGTAACAGTTGTCTGATCTTTTGCATCAAAGACAGTGTTTATGAAGTGGCCTGTATTGTTATCTTAAAATATACATTTAATTCCTGCATTAAAAGCTTGAGAAGAATTATGAATCAACATTTCATACTAAATTGTACACAGATTTGAAGACTGAAATAATACATTTCATTCATGAATACTGGACCTTCAAAATAGGAGCACCCATGAAAGCGGCTTCCCTCTGACTAATGCTATTTATTTACCTGAATGATCTTTTCTGTGCGTCTAGGACTTTAAAAATTTGAATAATAATAATAACCCTTAGCTTTCCTGTTCACAGGCTTTGGGATATTGGATTCAAATTTAAGTGGGGTCTAGCTCCTTACATAAAGAGCTTTCAGCTCAAAGTCTTGTGACGATTGATAGAGGACTCCAGAGCAGGCTGCCAGACGGTTATTCCAGGAGTGTATCCCAAGGCCTGGGGATCGCTAGAAATAGGGGAGCTCTTGGCTAGCTGGAAATGTGAAGTTGTCCAGAGTGTAGGCTGTGGTCTAGGCAGATTGTCTCAGTGGTTGCAGTCAACTCTTAGCCTAACTCCAAGTCCCTGCTGTCCCCAGTTGCCTATGTGGACAATGAATATGGTCCAGGTTTGCCGTGGGAGAGCACTTGGGAAAGAGAGCGTCGGGGAGCACCCAGCCAGCAGAACCACATCTCCACTGCAGGGTACTGAGGAGAGGGAAACCAGGAGTGGTCAGCATTGGTAGCTCTGTCTCTAGCCACGCGTTTCTGGGTGCTCCCTGTGTTGGAGCAGCTCAGGATCAGGAAGAAGGGCTAGAAGTAAAGCCTGTCCTGTGAAGTGTGGCATGCATTGCCAGGGGCTTTCTGTCCACAGGTTTACCTGTGGGTGTATAACAGATCAGCATCTTTGGAGACACCTGGATAAATAGTAGGTTCTATGGATGACAAAAAAAAAAAAAAAATCTGCAGTTTATTTCAAATATAAATTTTGTTCTTTGATGATGAATCTTTATATACACAGTCCAAGGGGCTTTATTCAGGATCCTTCAAGTGACCGTACATCTGAGTGACTTTTCTTTGGTTTTTTGGTTTTTGTTTTTTTCTTTTTTTTTTTCTCCTGGCAAATACCAATTCACTGAGCACTGTGATTCTTGGCACCTAAAAGTAACAATGTATTCAGGTTAAATTTGGTGAACACATTCAAATAAAAAAAAAAAAAATTGAAGTATCAAAATGTTGAGTAAATTCTTTGGTATGTTCAAAAATTCCAACAAGATCTGCCTGAGTGTGACAAAACACATGAGAACAGGTTGTAACGTTGTAATTTCTTTCCATACTGAAGTGGGTAGCTGGTGGTGTGTTACATATATGAGCAGTATTTGTGAGGAATTGAAGTAAACGGCAAGGCAGCATTGCAGCTTTAGACATCTTGCTGGTCTCATCTAGGTTTTGAACTTTCATCTCCCACCTTTACAGATTGTCTAAGGTTCTTGGACTTTATGAGACTCTTTTCCTCCTTCTCTTCATGTATCTAGCCCCTTATTTCCAACATGCAGAAGCCTTTATTTTTAATATGCAATAAAACGCTCCAAAGATGAGTCTTGTGTCAAAGACACATTTTGGGGTTGGTTTTTTTAGTTTTCTAAAGAAAAGTTCCAAAGAACTGACACAATTCCTGAACTTTGTTTCTGGAATTTTTTTTTTATTTTTTTTTTTAAGTGGCAAGCAGGACAGCTGCAGCTAAAAGAATCCAGAAGTTCTAAGTTTGAAATTGTAATTTGAATTGAAGGTAGAATAAAACTCATGTTTTGGAAAGCTTGATCTTCATTTACTTTGGTGATCACACTGTATAAATGAGGTATTTTGAATAGGCTTCATTGTAGATCCATTCTGAAATTGTATGCTCATTTGTCATCACAAATATAACTGCTGAACAACTTTGGCAGTGTTTTCAGAAAAATCTTCCAGAAACACTCATATTTTTGCCGAAGTTCTGCATGATTTCCAAGCACTTGCCTTAGCTAGAAGAGCATATGAAGCAGCACAGGGCAAAACAAAGTAAGTGAAACTAATGTCCATGGGGGGAAAAGAAATATCTCTTGTGTTCCGGTTTGCAAAATATTGAATTAGGTAATTTTTTTTACAAACAAGGGATAATGGAGAGCAGAGGGATAAATCTAGGCAATGTACGTTGCTCCCTGAAGTATAGCAAAATAGCTATCCTCAAGTATATTTTCCAACTAATTTTTATGCTACAGAGTTTTTGGTTATCTGCATCTACTGACACACTCCAATATGTAATTAGCTGTTGCTGTTTCAGTGTAGGAACCCTATTAGGTCTTTCATTTTCATCACAGTAAATGCAGTATTTTTCATTAGAATGATTGGCGGCCCTGTCCACTGCAGGGGGGTTGAAACTAGATGATCTTTAGGGCCCTTTTCAACCCAGGCCATTCTATGATTCTTTGATAACTTTGATCACTTAGTAGTATATATTTAGGATTAAAAGTCACAAAGCACTATGGATTTATGTGCATCTGCGTTCCTGTTTCGTAGCCCATGTTATAGCTTACTTATGTCTTAGTCATTTGCATCAATTAAATTGAATTGGAATATTTTTCTTCTCCTACTTTAGCCCTTCATCTTCAGCTGTCAACATGCACATGCCAGTCAGCAGTGTAGCTGTCAAAGCTGACATCAACATCTATCGTTGTGTTTTTCTGGTGTCTGTATCTGTCTTATTCTGAGTATTTCTTAATGTTTGTCTTTCTGCTAATAAAAGGATTTGCAAAGAATTAAGTTTCTACTATCCCCATCCTTAAGGGCCAGTGGAAAATGGGATTTTACTGGGGTAATCTGACTTCAGCAGAGTTGCTCTGTTCCCATCATTAGGGTCAAATTCTGGAGGGTTATAAGCTTTCAGTAGCTTTTTCTTTGCCATCGAGAAATCCCAGCTTCTCTGAGGTTAATTTAAAAAATATTTATTTCAACTAAACCAATTATCCCATAACTATTCCCAGTACTTCAGCTAATACAAAGCCTGTGATATTTCTTCTGAAAAGTAAAGTAGGAGAGCATACTGATAGGCAAAACCATTTATGGAAATGTTCATAATAGTGTGTAGTGATGAAACCAAGTTGTGAGAACATTATTGACAAAATATATCCAAGTGATATTCTTTCATTGAAATGGAAAACTTTACCCTTTGCTTGGATGAGTGCAGTGTTTGTGTGCTTTACAGATCACTGAATAAAAAATGAAATATTTCAAACTTATAATTTTTCTTACAGAGATTAGGAGAAAATATTAGAAGAAACTTGGCAATGAAGCTTTTAAAATTAAATAAAAAGCACCTAATTTTTAGAGCAAATGAGGACGTATGATGAGTGATGTGCTCCTAATGAGGACTGAAAACCTTCCAGTGTAAATAAACAGATGGTAAAAATACTTAAGTTCCAAATTTTTCAAACCACAAGTACCTAAGTTGCAAGTCTGTGCTACCGATTTCAAAGGAAAAGTTTGCGTCCAGCTTTTCCACAATGTAAACATTTTCTTCCTCTTCACAGGGAGATAATAAATGAGTACTTACCTCACAGGAAGGTGGTGAAGTTTTCTGAATACCAAAGTTTTTGAAAGCTGAAAAGTGCTCTGGTATAGCAGGTATTGGTAATGTAGGAAGAAAGGAAGTTTGATGTGAACATTCGTCAGAAGAAATTGTCTTTAAATTGAATAGCTGCAAAGCAAGTTGTGTCCATGTGAGCTCTGGCTGCAGTGATTATCTCATTGGCCACCAGAGACATACAGTTGCTGTAGAAAAGTGTTGGGAGACTGCTTTAAAAATTATGTGTTTGTGTGAAATATGTCTCACCATATGTATTAATCTTCAAGTTACTGCATGGCTTCATGCTAAAGATAGTTCATAGACATATGCTTCAGAAAATAAAGGCAACATCTGTAAGATATGATTACATTTTATTCTATAATTAGATCTATATTGATCCTCAGTGCAAAGATAAAACTGAAATTATTTCTTTTATCATGACTTAGGGATCACATTACAGCTTACGCACAGAATTATCTTTCAACGTCAGGAGCAGTTCAGAAAACGTTTTCACCTTTAGTGAGTTTAGGAAGATCAAATCCCAGTCTAACATGATAATATTTATTAATAGTAAATTAAAATATGGATGTATAGATGAGGTTAATTATTTCATCAAAACCTGGTGCAGGTAGGATAGAACTTAACAGAAGAGTGCCTTTGTCTGTCAGGCAGCTTCCCCTTAAAAATACTACAACAGATCTATACTGATCCGTTAAAATATCTATGTTAGCTCCAGGTCTCTGGAACAGGAGAATCGTGTATCTGAAAGGAACCATGAGATGTCACTGATGCCATTCCTCTGCTCGGAGACACCGTCAGCTAGTCCTGGAAGGATGTCTGGAGCATTCCTGTAATTCAGTGAGAGAGATCACACAGCTGGTCTTGGCACTCCCTTGCGTTGTTACCCGTAGCTGTCCTTTTGTAGTGTTTTGTCCCAAGATCTAGCCTAACTCTTCCTTATTGCATAAATTCCTCTCTTTTATTTCCCATTAAACCAATTGTCTCCATTTCCCTGTATCACCATGTCTTTTGCAGTGAACTTTCATATTTTGAAAGCTCTTAACCTCTCTCTGCTACTCTTATCTAGCATGAATGACCCCCAACTCCTTCAGTTCTTCCTCCCGATTCTTTTGGCTGTCTGATTCTTTTTGTTGGTATGCTCTGTGCTGTGTGTATCAAATTGTTCCATGTATTCAGTAAATTATGGTGCCCAGATCAAAACCAAGGTGAAGTCCTCCACATCGAACAAGATAACCTTGTTTCTGTAACACACATGTCCATATGTTCAAGTAGGTCTCTAATATTTGCAGAATAATATGCTATGTTCTGCTTTGTTGTTTCTGGGCTTTACCATGTTTCGAATTTTGATCAAGAAAGAAATAGGAGGAAATTAAATAGGATTTTGTTTCTATTTCCAGGACTGAGCTCTCAGTCTTATGCCCTGGTGGATGAGCAAATACTGCTTTATTCTTTTTCCTGTCAGAAGCCAAGAGACCCCTTCAATTAGGGGAAAGGCCTGACTGTTTAATTTGGGCCTAGCCAAGGGTGATTCTCAAGAAATCTTTCTCATGTGTTTTCGCAATCTTGTGTTTGATGTGTTCCACTAGGAAAAATGGGAGTAGGAAGCAGTTTTGGTCACTCAGTAGTTGTTAAGACTGCTGTCTTGACTCGGTTGTTGTATACACAAGGTTAATTTTGTACCTACTCCTTTACCTAAAATCAGAAAGGAGTGACTTGTATCTAATAAAGTTGTTATTTGTCCTGATTTGTTGAGCTGGTCTCAACAGTGCTTAGTTTCAGTAGAGTCCAAATTACCCCCGAGGTGTAAGAGTAAATTCCTTTCATGGCGAGTAGCACACGAATGCCTTTTTCTCTTTCCAGCTGGCTGATGTGTTAGTGCGAAAGCCTTTTCCTAGTTCTATGGAAGTGGCAGAGTTGAGCTACTTTGAGCTTACATGATGGGTGTCCTGAACAGGTCAGGTCCTGTCTGCTTCCAAATCCTCTGCCAGAGTTTCATATCTACTCTTGATGCTGATGAATTTCCCTCACTGCGTTTCAGAAACATTGGCAGAGTATGGAGGAGGCAGAGTAGGATGATCAAAAAGAGGGTAAGGGTGCTCTGCCTGAGGAAAACTTAAAAGAAATCCTTTTGTAGTTACCTGTGAGTGAACAGAAGACTAGAGACTTGCATTACCTGGAGAAGTAAAGCTTTTTGCTTCACTCTCTCTGATAAGCAGCTATCCAGACAGCCTGTTGTAAATGATTCAGTAGCGTCTTTGGCTCCCAGCAGGAAACCCCTCTGAATTGCTCTTGGTAATAGCTTCAAACCTGCAGCTCCAGCAGGTATTTTTAGGTCTGTCTTGAAGACATATCAGCTTCCATACACTTCGGCTTCTTTGTCTGGAGTCACTACGGCTCCAGACGTATCACTGAAGTGGGGTATAATTGTGGTCTCCTGCCTTCTCAACCCACCCACCAATCTCAACTGCTTTAAAGGAGCCTCCTGCTGTGCTACAGGGAGTATTTAGAGCCTTTCTAAGCAAAGCAAACGTGAACTGTGGGTTGTGCCTGAATTTAAAGACTACCTTGGAAGGAGGCGGAGTGAAGATGCGTTGTGAAATCTCTTCTTTAGAACAATATGGTTTGTAATAGTGGAACACTTCAAGCTATGAATTTCATCGGAAGTGTATGATTTACACTACTTATGGTTCTGGCACACTGAGTTTTCAGTGAGTATTTTCTGTCATTATAGGACAAATAGTAAGACATTATAAGGCTGATTAATAGCATAATAGAGGTCTTCTCCACACTGTTACAAAAGTGAGTATGATTTGGTGAGAAGCAGGGAAATAATCCAGTAAGCAGCACATAAATGTTCAAAGAAAAATGTACCAAAAAGAGCAAGAGAGAGGAGGAGCAAAGCCCCTTTCACTGCTCCATTTAGGTCAGGATTGTGTCCACGATAGAACACTAGAACATTTATTCACAGAAATAATCCCTTTGAACTCAGTAATTGAAGTTTTGTGTATAGGCTGCATGCAGTTTCACTGCGCAGCTGCTGTTTATCTCATGCAGTTTCAGTTTTTTCCCTTTCAGCAACTTCTGGATGCTTTGTAGGTGATTCCCAATAAAATGGGAAAGAAGAAAGGAAGGGTTAACAAGGGGGTTGGGAAGTCTAGAAAGGAGACTGGGATAGGAAGGTTTTTTTCTTATTTTTACTACTTTTGTGTAGTAAAGGATAAAATCAGCAAGACTGGAAACTTTTTCAACTGGTGCTGTATTCTCACATTTGAAATATAACTTTTAATCTTCTATAGCTGTTGAAAGATGTGGCTCTGGCTGGCTGCTTGCTTCTAATCAATGAGTAAAGTACAAATACCACCAAGTCTGTCTTTCATCATGCAAGTGAGAAATCTGTATGGTCACTCTAACACATCTTACCAAAGAGCAGCTGGGGTGAGATCCGTGCTTTGGCAAACTGAAGTTTTTTTAACTGCTTGAATAGAGCTAGTTGAATTGTTGGCTTTTTGCAATACAAGTTTTTATGACTTCTTCTAATATAAAACAGAAGATAAAGGGGAAACAATGCAAAATAGTATATCAACAGCAGATAATGTTGACCTGATAGTATATTCTATTGTATAGTTCAAGAAATATTCCAGACTAGTAGAAAAGCCTTTTCCATCTATTTAAATAAATAGTTGAACAAAGCAGCATTAAAGGTCATAAAAAATATCAAATAGAATTCAGCACACTTAATACAGAGAGCAAATGGGCAATAATGTGGATAACATTTTCTGAAGAATTTAAGGTATAGAAGTTAATCTCATAATTTATATCAACTGTTTCAATCAAATAAGGCTAATTACTTGTCAGAACAGTATAGTAAGAGAGGGAGAGAGCACAAACATGAAGATCAGCTGGTAACCTAAAAGAGCAAAAGGGCAATATGTATTTTTCTAATATGGAAAATTTAATTAAATGTATCTCCTTAGATCTTTGTAGAACTACAGCCATGAACAAAATAAAAAACAGCAGTAGCAACCGCAGTGATGTCTTATATAGACTGTAATTAGTTTGTTACAACTAAAACTGAACCATTTTTCTCAGGAAGTATTCTGTAGAAATGAAAACATACAAAAACAATAGGAAGAAAATATTTACTCCAGTAAATGAGTTCATACTCTTTGTATGAACAATTGAGGTATTTAGCTTAATTGGCACAAGTGCACATAGAGAATTAAAATTGTATCCATCAAAATTTTCCACATAAATAATGGCACATGAGCAAAACTGAAAAAAAAAATCTCAACTAATTTTGTGGCAGATGATGTGTTCAGCAACAGAGGTACCTAAAAAAGAAAATGCTTCTCTTATTTGAAGATAAGGTAACACCTACTCTCTACTGAGGTGAATTGCCTCCATGCAGAAGCCCACTGTGTTCAATGTTGATCTTTCCATGGGTTTCAATGGGCTTTAATTAGGCCATGATTTTCAGTTTGCCTGTCTGCATCCCTGTGTTAGCAACTGGTCCTTTGTAGAACCTTCTGGGCTGTTTATAAAGGTTTTCCAAATTTAAACTGGAAAGATAGTGTTTGTTTAGAACCCCTATGGTATTAATGACAGATTCAGCTTCAATTCTGAACTTCCCCAGTCATTGCTGGGCTCTTTTCTGGATCAGGGGAGCCTGGACGCTCACCTTCGATCTACCGTGACTTCAGCTAGCCTAGTTCCATCTTCAGCCAGAATACAAATGTTGAGGAACCTTCTCAGTGGAGCTGCATTTAAGGCTAACAAAAATGCCAGCATCACAGCAGTCAGAATCTGTTTCTTTCTTGTCCCTTTAATATCTTCACTTTGTAAGGTCTCCCAGACAGTGATTATTTCTTTGTATGGATGTATGTGAGATTAGAGGGGGTAGTCACTACAATAATTAATAATTAATTAACACAACATTTAAAACAGAAAAATGTACGGTGATATGAATTTTTGGAATTTAAAAATAAACAATTCCAAAAGAATACATTTGCATTACTCCTCTAATAATACATCAGTGGTTACAGGCAATATAGACTGGGTAAATGCACATTCTGTTCTCCCTTGCATGAATTTAAATCTAATGCAAAATGGACAGATCCATTCATGCCTATGAAATTAAATCGAAATAGGTTTGCATAAGCATTAGGTTTTATGATCACTGTACAATATAATTAAAAGATGATGTTACCTGAATATCAGATTGTCTGTATGCATGTTTATTTGGAGTTTTAATTGAAAATAAACAAAATCAGAAGTGCAAAAAAAAGTAGAAAAGATGCGTGAAATGTAATGATAATGGTTGACTTCTAAACAGCCAAGGAAATTATAGTCATCTTATGTGTGGGACAGGAACAAACACCTCTTAATTGCACTTCATTATAACGTACCTTTCTCTTCTCAGTTGTATATATTAATTATAAAAATCATGTTTCAGAGACGAAAAGCTGTACAATAGGGTTTTTTTTCTTTTCCCTCCCTCCCTTATGCTGTCTGCAGCAGGATGGAAGAACAATATCAACTGTCATCTACAGAAAGAGCTTAAGCGCTTTCAAAGACAAATCATAAAAAGAATGAAAAGCTATTATAAAAAAGGAGGAAAATGCTTTGATTTCACAGTTTTGCCACTTATTAATGTTTAAGGTTCTCTCTTCTTTTTAAAAGTATCTTCTCATATTGTTTTGTATGTGTTATGTGCAGGTACATCACTTTTTGATGACTATATCACATGGCATGTGGATTACGTAGCTCATTATTAACAGTTGGAGGTTCAGGGGATAAGATATGGGAAAAGATACTATAGCAGCCCTCCAGGACTTGTACCAGTTCTTTGGATAAATTGTGTAAACTTGAACCTAAATTTCATGATGCAAAGTGACATTGTCTTTTGAGATGTTGGTTTTTTTTTTTTTAATTCTCATTTGGTTCATGTGTTTCTTTGAAGCAATACTTAAAGATCCTTGAAAAACAAGGACATGGTTGTCTTACTGTATTGTGTTGTTCTGGGACCAAACTTTTTTGTGGCTGCAGATTTCTTTCTTGATTTGGAATTTCAGTTGTCCTGTTTCCTATACAATTAGCTGTGATGTTTCCATAAAACATACATTCTAGCTACAAAACTGAACAGTCTCACTGGCTCTGTTGAATCTAGGAGCTACCTTACTGATGAAGATGTCATGACTGCCAAATATAGCCTCGCAGTGTAACCATCAAGATGAACCTTGGTGTGTTAATACACGGACCATAAAGCAGTGAGCCATTGTCTGGTTACACTGGCTTTTGGTATCTATGCTCTTGAAGTTTTTACCATTTCTTTCTTTTTTTTTTTTTTTTTTTTTTTTAACTGTAAACTTGAAATATGGTTTCCTGAAGCAGGAGTCTGTGATGCTCGGTGTCTCATGTGCTTCCCAAGGCTAAATGCATTGTTTTGCCTGAGCCTTACAGCATCTCCTGCAGCCTCCGTGGATCTTACAGATGCGGTGTCTCTGTCAGAGTTATAGGTAACCAATATTTCTGTTGCATGCATGGCCTATTGATAGCAGGTGAAGACCTGCTATTGTATGTATTGTAAGTATAACGTATTTATTCTTGCGGGGAAAAACAAAATCAATGAACTATTTAATTAGTAGCTGTGACTGTCAATGATTCCTAAAAGGGTAGGTACTCCCGGAGATACAGGTGTTTAGATTATGCTGTATGATTTTCTGTATGTGATTTCCAAGCTTTTAAACTGCATCACCTTCAGAGAAAAGGAAAAACCTGCCTATACAAATGGCAAGTTCATTACTTTGGAACATTCCTGAAAGTTAACTTGACTTCTGTCAGTTCAAGTCTCCCTGCTAATGTATTCAGACTCAAGCTGTTGCTTTTTCAGATAGATCAGGTAACTCCTCCCAAAGCTGCAACAGCCTTTACGAGACCTTATGTTTGTTCTGGTGGGAGAGAAATCCTCCATGTGCAAGAACTTGAGGCTTATTAAATTTAAGGTGGATGTAAAATATGTATGAAAGAGATAGGTATTATCTATAGGTACTACATTCAGAATACAAACTATTAGTTTAGCTCTCGTCATACTGATGACCCTTCCACCCGCTGCCCTCCCAAAAACCCCAGTTATTAGTGAAAACTGTGGATAACTATCAAAGGTCTGACCCCTTTTCCTCTCATGAACAGTTGCAGCCTGCATATTGTTTCAATTGATTGGTCAATTTATTAAAAAGAAGATAAACAGCA
>NW_010107024.1:0-4342 GCF_000699245.1 Pterocles gutturalis | reverse complement strand
GGAAAGAGGAGTTCTTTCTAGAACGGCTCTAAACTGCAAGTAGGCGCTAGATTGTCCTGAAGATCGTCCTGAGGTCTCAGCATAGCAAATACGTTATCTTTGATTTTCTTTTCTCTCTTATGTGTAGTCCCATAAAAGCAGTATATGCTCTTCTGAATGTATGTCCTGCATTCTTCCTATTATAGACTTTGGTCCCTATTACGTGTCAGAGTAATTCAAAGGCACCACACAATCAATCGAGTTTCTCTGCACTCCTCTCTATTTTAGTGCCATTTGTGAAGCAGTTTAACCATTAACGTGTATAAAGCTATCTAACTACATGAAGAATAATCACATGATACAATTTTTTCTGAGGAAATATTAAGCTGGGATAACCAGCTTCCCAGAATTCAAATAAAAACATACTTAAGTTAATATTAAATAAAAGGCTTGTGCAAGCTTTTATTTTTACAGTATGTGCTGATGTGTCCTTGGTTTAATCATGTTTTGTTTATGATTAATGGACAATTCACCTTGAATACAAAACTTTGATTCATATCTTGTTGAGAATAAAAGAAAGCTGCTTTTTGCGTTACATGGTATTAAAATTTAGCACAAGACACTCTCAGCAATACCACAAGGAATGGAAGCTGACGGGACATGGGAAAGTTTCAGTTGTGTCACAAGTGTTACCAAACCTCAGGCTGTTCAGGAAATCTTCGGGTATAGATTGTGTAAATTCAAAGCATGAAAAATTATCTTTTTTTCGTTCTCTATGATGTTTCATTCATAAATGTAGATTTATGCATCTGAGCTCCAAAATGTGAGCATGTAAAATATTTTCATTTATTTATTTTTAATGTTTCTATTTATTTATGAGGCAAAAATAAATACATTCATAAAGCAAACCAGCTGGAAATATGACAAAGTTGCTTTTGTTAAAGAAGATGCACAGTTGTGCAAGTTCAGAGTTTATATTTCACTAGGGGGTATAGCCATTTCTGTGACACTTCACCCACATAAAATATTATTAGGTAACAGATCTGAGGAAGGATATGAAGCAAACCACAATAGCAATGAAAGTATCTGTGTATAATTCCAGAGCACAAAATTAGTTGGCTATATAATACGTGTATCAGTCTTAACATGATCTTCTTTTTCTGATCATGAACTAAGGATTATTTTGAAAAGATCCTTGTTGGAGTGGGAGCAGGTAAATTTGCAGGAAGCGTTATTTGTAAATAATCCTTGATATAATGGGATGCTTTCATGTGCTGATGACCTGAGACCTGCAAGGCTGTATGTTTTAATTTTTAGAGGAGAAACACAGTTTGAAGATTGTCTGGGATGGGTAGATAATAGTTAATTTGATAGCCTAGGCATTCATTGTGTGGTATCTAACAACCTTTTCTGACAAATAGTTTTCTTACAATGATAGATGGATGACCATTCTGGTGTTATCAATGGATGACAGAAAATTGTTTATGTCCTAGAATAGTGATATAACAAAATTATGGTCCAAGCATTAATGCAAAATTTGTGGCAAAATTCAGCTCTATACAGAAACATATTTATCTTTAATTCTTCACTGAAGAGTGGGGGAGCAGGTTTTATGTAGTGTTCTGGCCTGTGCTACGTTTAACTTTCTCAGAATAATTCTTCAGTGGTCATGATGCATGAGCTACAGGATGAGCAGTTGAAAAACATGGTGCAAAATCAGACTGTGTCAGGTGAGTTGCAGTTTATATGATGGTTCAAAATTTGTCTGTCCTGTGTTCCTGTTTTTGTGGTGGAAGAAATCCTTCTCTCTTTTGTTTTCTTCATTTCCTCATAGACAGTTAACAACCAGTTATTGTAGGTAAAGTCTTACAAGCAGAGGATTATATAATTCAGGTTGATTCTAATGGTATTAACATATCACAGTAACATAAGAATAAAATAAATTAAATAGTTTATTTGCTTTTCTGTGAATTTTTTTTTATTATTTAATGGATAACTTGGTATTATACTCTCCAGCTTAAAGGAGTTTAATTGAGAACTTCTGAAAAAAATTCCATTTTCTGGTTCAGTGAGTTCACTGCTGTTCATTTAAACTCCACATGCTTTACTTGGCTTTTACATTTCATAATTCTTTGGCATGTGTGATTCAGGCTGATTCACCTTGATGTTGACATCCCAGCACTCAATGACTATGGTTTGTGCCACCACTTCAAAATATTGTATCTCTGAGATCTTAGAGTGATCTTTGTCCTCTGGTTTGCTAAATATTGTGGGTTTATGTTTTTCTTATTTGTTCTGAACTATTTGTACTTTGGATTATTAATCTATAACTAAATGTTGTCCTCTGGTTCATCCTGCTGACGATGTTTGGAACCAGACCAAAGCTACTACCTTTTTCTTAAAATTGTACAAAGCATTTATGTCAGTGTTTAATGTGAGCTGCTGCTTCACTTCCATTCTTTTTTCTTGAAATATGTCAGAAGGGGACAAAATTAGTATAGAGCAGTACTAGTACCTGGGCTAGGTCTATGTTTTTTACAGACAGAAGCCTTGGATATCCTGCCTAAACAGAACCTGAAATGGAACGCTGTCTGTCTCTCCCAGTAGCAGGGCACCAGGCAGAGAATATGTACTGTCGCTGAAATAATTACAGTTTGAAATGAGCTATGGCCAGTCACCGCCTGAACTCATTGTGTAAATATCAAGAAAAATATGTAAGGAAATATCCTATATCATAGGGAACTGGTAAGGAAATTAGCCCCAGGCACTGTGCCATCTCCAGGCTGTCTCCATCTTTGCCTCCTCCAGGACCCCTCAGAGAGGGTGCTGCGGTATGACCCCGCAGACCGCAGAGCGATGCCTTTTGGTGGGATGTCTCTGGCACGGGCTGGACGGGGAAAAGCCCTTCTTCCAGTGAGAGCTTCCAAGGCTTACTCAGAGTCGAAATTGTGCATAATCAGTATCACAATTTTGGCCCACTCCAGTTGTACAAAGGATTTCAAGCTGAGGTTGTTTGAAAGTTGGTACCACATCAACCTAAAAAGAAACAAACCAAGTGCGAGTGCGATGCCAGAAGGAAGCTTTTGTTTGGGTTAAAAGTTTAGATTTTAGTTGTTGTCTGCTCTTCTGAAAGGCTGAACAAATGAAAGTAAAAAGTTTTCTTACTCATCACAGGTAGCCTGGGACTGAGTTCCTTATCAGCCTCACGACATGAGGGCTGCATGGCTTCTCTGCTGATACACTCATTGCAAACTGTGCCATTGTTTAAAGCAGCCTTCAGTGAGAGCGTTGTAAGATGGATATTTGTGTCCAGGTAGCAAACTATGTGATAAAAAATACATGATTCTTAATGAGTATATAACAGTTTGATGTTAGTTATATAATGTGTTTTTCTTTTCTGTTTTGCTCTGCTACTGTGTGACACATGGTATAAAACAGAGCCCCCACCTCAGCTTCCTAAAAAATTAATCCAGTTATGAACATCTGGAAGCAAAGAATGCTGAAAAATAGAGGCTGTGTACGGAGCTTTCAAACAAATATTGGGAAGGGGTGGTGGGGAGAGAAAACTCTTTTAAGTCTGCTTCATTTGGTTGCGAGCGTGCCACATTCCTGGTAAATCTTTTAACTCAGGCAAAATTTCAGCTGCCATCAAACAGTGTTTTTCTAAGTAATCTGCATTCCTTAATCCTTAAAGGCACTCCATGGATTTCAAGGGAAGAGAGGAACTTCTGAAGGTATAGTTCAGATATCCCTCTTCCAAATTAACTATAAATGAACATTAATCTATGCTAGTGTAAATGTTGGAGGTTCTTTATCAGTGGAGATTCTGAGCGCTCTTTTTCCTGACTGCTATCACTGTGAAAGCACATGCCAGCTATGGACCAAACCTCTCTGGATAAATCTTTCTGTCCATGTGTTTATCTTTAAATACGCAAGTAATAGATTTTAAAAACATGTTCCCATTCACATCCTATGACAAATTTGACTGAAATTGAAGAAAATTTGCTTGCTGACATTAAATTTAATCAAGTTGGAGACTTTCGTCATAGCTTCTCAGTTACCAGAAAACATTTTGAAGGATAAAGGAAGTACCATGAATGTATCAAAATCCTCATGATCATAACTGGCATCTTTAAAAGAGTGGATTCCTGCTAAATGGCATGTCTAGCACCACAGATGTGTAAAAGAACAAGAAACGAAAATGACAGAGTTTCTCTTCCTCGTATTCTTTATGATAAGTGGTTCCTCTTTCATGTTTGCGGAATGTGTAAGTAAGGTTTAGTTCTGAAACCCATCGCAGACAGATCAGGTCAGCATTTTTTGAGAACCCTGTATTTGGTTGCAGTGACCATGAGGTGGTGGA
>NW_010107023.1:0-898 GCF_000699245.1 Pterocles gutturalis | reverse complement strand
TCCTTACCTTTACCTCTCCAATTCTCTCCCCATTCCCCAGGATGGGGGAGGGTGAGCGAGTGGCTGCATGATGTTGAACCACTGGGTGTGTTTAAACCAAAAGAAATGACAAATCCACCGAGTGTCAAACTTTGTAAATTCCAAAATTCAAGGAAAAACACAGAAGAAATACTGTGATATTTCCTTATACCTTTTTGTACCTATAATTATCATAGTTATTTCCACCTTTTCTTGGTTACTAGGGCATGTAATTCCCACAAAAACACTTTTTCCATGCTAACAACATGGAACATGAAATATCTACGTTGACTTCATTCATTACATGCTGAATTTAATTAGATCTTCCTAAGTCTTAAAAAAAACATTATCCATTTCTTCTGTAAGCAATACATTTAAGGTCACCCTCCTTATTCCGTCGTACTTAACTTGTTCATTTTATAGGTGATAGAGTTATCCATTGTGGAACAGAATAAGGCTTTTTATAGACCGTTCAGTATGTGTTGCCATGTAAATATGCAGGTAGATAAAATAACTTTCTTAGTATGTTTATTTAATAGCAGTAGACAAACTGAAATTCTGTCTTTGGTACTTGATACTGTATTTGGTAGAATATCCTTCTTTCTATGCGGGGGCAAGTGCCAAGAAAAAGAGAGGTAGCAATGAAACGGAGCAGATGGTACAGCAGGTAGAGAGTAACTGGGAGGGTGCTTCTGCAGACATAATATCTCCATTAGCAAATACTGTACCACAGCTATCCTCAAAACAGTGCTCCTTGAAGCTTTGCAACTGAAAGGGCAGTGGTGGAATAAAGGCAGGCAGAGATGATAACGAACCAACAACGAAAGTGCTATTCTGCAAAAGTTCCTGTTCCCTTAGCTCGTTGGCGGGGGGAGGGGGA
>NW_010107022.1:11030-17467 GCF_000699245.1 Pterocles gutturalis | reverse complement strand
TAGAGGTGCCCAGGCAGGTTCTGGCGCCGCGGGCAGCTGCGCTTTTGGGGAGCTCTCAGCTAGGCCGCAGCTCGGCCCACCAGGCCAGGCAGGCCACACGGCAGCCCACCTCTGCCAAACCCCTGCCTCCGCAGGGAGCTGCAGCTGGGAGAACAGGGGAGACAAGGTGCCTGCTATGGCAGCAATTGCATGAGATTGATGGCTATGAAATTATGGGCTTGGAGATAAACAGGAGAAAACCCCAGGAAAAAAAAAAAAAAAAAAAAAAAAGAGTAAATTAGCATCGTGGTCTTACAGAAGGCCTAAACCAGTTCTTGGGGCGTTATCATGTCTAGCAAGAAAAGATGATTGGGTAGCTTCCAAAAAGTTTGCTGATGCTGGGGGGCAATGATGGAGATCAACACAATATAGATAAATACAGAATCCTTCTTATGGGACTCCAGGAAGAGTCTTGTCTTCCTCTGTAATAAAGAACATGTTGCCACTACCGTGGATCGGTAATTCATACAGTAGCAAATGTGAAAAGGACATTTTTCAAAATTCCCTTACAGTCTGAAGTTTTTGCAAAGATAAGCTTTGCTATGCAGAGTATTTCACATTTATTATTGTGGCATCTGTACAGATTTTGGTGAAGAACATTACAGAAGACAAAACACTTGTTTCCAAGAGTTACTCTGAGTTAGAAGCATGTGAGGGGCAGCTGGACAAAGGTTGCAGGAATTCAGTTGTGAGTGCTTTGTGCAGGAATATGTATCATGGTGTGGTTTTGAGTTAAAAAGGGATTAATAATAAGTAAAGTGAATTCTATATACATTTGGGATGACCTTGAAGTAGTCTGTAAACAGGAGAAACTGACTAACAAAGGTGGCCTGCTGGTAGTGCATTCAGGGCGCACATCTGGTAAGAGATAATTAGTCACTCTTTGGGGCTCTAGGAGAATTTTTCAGCATATACATACTTGGGACTACGTCTGTTTCAGCAGCAAACTTAAGAAGAAAACTGAATATACTGCATATGAACATCCATTATCTATTTTTATATATATATCATACTGACATTTTACTGGAGTTTTAATATTTTTCTCACTGCTATGTTATACTGAAACAGAAATTTATCTGAGACCATTTAATGAAAATGTTCAAACATCTCATTTAAATGCCTGTGGTTGTTAATATATAGCCCAGCAGTGTTCAGATGGCTTCCATCCTTCATCACCTTGTCTTTCTCTGAAATTCCTGACCTGGTTCTGCCCATTTTAAGTGCAGTGTTAGAGCACAAGAAAAATATTTTCAGATGCATTCTCTCAAAAAATAAATTTGTTTCTGTCAAGACATTTTTCTCCAAATTTCAAAAATTTTATTTTCATGAATAATTAAGAAAATAAGGAAAATCTGAAGACAGACAAACATCAAGAAAAACAAACTTGGATGTAACACATGCTTCTTATGAGACTGTAAGTTTTCAGGTACAACACACAAGGATTCAGGCTCTGGTGACAGGACTTCCTCCAGCTCACCAATGCTGTATGTGGGATGAACCTAGACACGTTCAAACCCTCATCTATCAGCAATAACCAACAATTCTATAAAGTTGCAGCAATTGTGGAAAAGGATTTTTTTTTTTCTTGCAAGGAAACAGGGAGCATGATGCTATTTGCTAACAGCACACAGATATTTTGGAGTTACCCAGGGATCCTTACTCTGTGCCAAGAGGGGTAAAGAGATGTCATTGCCTCATGTGAAGCAGGCAAAAAATTACTGTTATCAAGCCATTGTCCCAATTTTAGAGCCTCTGCAAAGTGTGGAAATCCAGGAAGATCCAAATAGTGCATCCTACATTTTCCCTGGATAACCAGTGCAAAGAAAGGACTGGGCACAGGGGCAGCAAAGGCTAAGGGTTCCTCTGTCAAACACAACAAACAGCACTTTTATGCTTGGTATCCTTTCCTCCCTTGACTATGGAAAAGGAGATGCAGATTTGTGGATGGGGCTGCACAAGCCAGCACAGGGACACTCCGGTTATATTCTAGCCAGCTGCTGCTGCGAAGACTGCCATGTAGCAGAAGTGCATCCAGGCTAGCTTTCAACTGTCATGGCACTCAGGGCTGATGCTCAGCGACTAATCTCCCCACTGCAGCAGTGTTGAGTTAGCATGACTACCTGCCCAAGTCTTTGCCCATGCTCTCAGGCTGGTTTTGCAGCTCCTGCTGAGGCCAGCATCTAGCCCAGATAGACTGCCCACTGCCTCCAAGCTGTCCTGGTGAAAGCTAGCTTGTATTTTTCTACATTACAGGGCAGCAGCAAAAGCAAGACTATAGTGTTGACATACCATGTGGCTCTCAGACCCCAAGTGCAACTTTATTTAGACAGACCAAAAATATAAATAGGTAAATAAAAAAAAAAATCTGGGTGATTTTGGAGAGAGCTGCCTCGAGGGTCCGTATTTCTCACACTCACTCAACTAGGATACCTTCATTTTGCCTTTCTCAGGAGCGGCTTCATGGATGAGAGGCTGCTCATCCCCATTCACTGAGAGGATCCTCTTTTCTGGTGGCTGCTCCTCAGGCTGGCGCGCGATCAGAAGACGACAGGTAAGGAGGATCCCAAAGACTAGGGCATGGGCGTAACGCTTGAGTGGATCCCCCACTAGCTGGTGGAAAAAGAGCACAGCCAGTACAAGGAGGAGGAGGAGAAAGTTGGCCACATCTTTGGGGCGACCAGGCACCAGTGTCATGACAATGCCACAGGCCACTTCTAGGGCACCGATGCTCTTGCGGAGAAGGATGGAGCTGACTCCCATCTTCTTTAGCATGGGGAGGGCCCGCACGTAGCTCTTGTATGCTCGTTTCTGAAATCAAGCAGTAATAGCGTAGAACACCATAACGTGAGAAAGTAAAGGCAAAGGTGACTTCCATTGAAACAGATTGGTGTGTAATATGACCTAAAGGTCACTTCAATCATCACAGACCCGTCTGGCACAATATCCAATCTGTACCCCTAAAGCTTCTGCTGGAGGGATATTAACACCGTCAGCCTGCACTTCCCCCCTTATAAGCTGTTGTCTCCTTGCTGTAAAACAGTTTTGTAACCAAGCACTCATCTTTGGAGCTAGGACCAGGCCAGGTGTACCGTCTCCTGAAATCTGAAGTTATAATTGCTAGAATTAGCAATGCAGAACCATGTTGTTGAAAAAAAACCCAACCCTCTCTCTTTAAGAGTAGCTTGTCCTTTGTAATTAAATAACAGACCTAGTCCCTGCAAAGCCAAGGCACAGGAAGTAAAAACGGAAGTCTTTCTACCTCATGGCAACTTAAAATACCCCAGTGTTTATGGGCAGTACAATCTTAGCATGGGACTGGATATTAGAGCTGAGATTCACCAACCCTATCCTGTGCTTGCATACCTTTATGATCCTTTCTTTCCTCAGATGAAAGCAAGCTGACATTTGACATCCTTTGCTCCCTGGTTTATGCTGGATTTAGAAGCAGTGTAAGTTGCAAGCCTCAGCCTGCTTACACGGCTGCCTCATTTTAGGGAAGAAACCACCTCTGTCCTTACACACGCTCCAGTTCTTGCATTTGAACACTAGGTGCTCCTGGGTTTATTGTTTTGTTTGGGTTTGTTGTGGTTGGATGCTGAAGACAGGATTTTTTTTTTTCTTTTTCAATCAAGTACTTTCTTTTTTTTGTATTTTAATAAAGCTTGTAGTTATTTGAGACATTGAAATTACTTCCACTTACACTTGAGTATACTATCCCTGCAGATACTCTTGCCGTTGTGTTCTCTGCTTTCTGATCAGGGAGAGAAATGGAAGCCAAATCTCAGGTACAGAGTTGTTCAGCTCTCACAGGCACTGATCAGATTGTAGGTTTACTTCCATGTGATTTTGGAAACCTGCACTGCAGGCACACAGAACTTCCCCACTTCTCTGTAAATTTTGCAGCTTCCTTCTAAGAGGAGCTGACTCTTCACATGTGGTTAAAAAATATACAGCGTTGTAATCTTTGCAACTAAATAACTGAAGATCTTATGACACATTTAATCTTAAGTGTATGCATTGTAAGGATGCATTTTAAACCTTTGGTGAATAAAACCTCAGAGCAGAGCATTTTTTAAACAATTGTGGGAAATACAGCTTTATAAAGAACTGTACTATCAGCATGTCCTAGAATATTCTGGTATTTTAAGTATTTTAATAGACAAATTAGTGCATCTGGTTTTTGTTGTATTAAAAACTGCAAGTTTGGTGGTGTAGGCAGATAACAGAGGTTCTCTATTGCTCGGGCCAAGAAGCCATGCTTATTGATTGTCAAGATTGGGTTTTCACTAACAGTCTCCATTACATGACAGACCACCCTGCTGTGCAGTGCAGCAACAGCATGAAAGCCGAATGAGCCATGAACATGCTACAATACGGGCTTTTAAGAATGATGGTGTTGTGGAATATCCGAGTGCCTCTGCTTTCTCTCTGTAAAAACAGAGATCATTCCTACCTGTAGGCCTGACTCTTCATAAAGCAGAAATGGACAGAGAAACAAAATATTTTACAGAGCAAGGATTCGGCAATGCTTTTAAAGCCTCAATACTTTTTTTTTTCCCCCCCCTTATGTAGCAGAAGCTTAAGAGCTTTGTTTTCTGGGCACTTTATCTCAGTCTCTTGTTCCTGAGTTACTTCCTAGTGATTCTTCTCTGCAAGATCCCTGTGCTGGGTTGCAGACAAGGCACAGAGATTCAGATGTTATTTGAGAGCTAAGGAAAAGCAGCTGGGCAGGTGGAGCAAGGGGAGAGAACAGAATGTGCTGGAAACTTCCAGCACCATTTTCAGTGGCACAAAAATTATAACAATACTTTTCAGCCACTGCAATAAATATAATGGAGGGTGGAAGGGAGGGCAGCAGGACAATTAACAAACATAGGCAGGGAAGCAATATCTGGCAGCCAGTCCCTCACCTGGTTGCAGCTCACAGCTGGCAAAGCTGTGCAGCAGGGTTCACCCTGAGCAGAGAGGAGCATAAACTAGCTCTGAGTGACTTCTCCTTCCTCTCCTCACTCCCTTCCCATTAGGCAAGGGAAGGAGAGGCTTATTTCCCAGGCTAAAGACGATAATAAGGTGACTGTGAATAAAGTCTTCTTGTGCCAGATAAGAATCTCAAAGCATTTCACCATCATTAATTAATCCCTGCACAAGTCTGGTGAGGTGGGGACAGTCAGTGTCATTATCCTTGCTTTAAAGCCCAGAATTTTGAGGATGATCATCTGGCTGCCAAAGCAGGGATCTGCTTTTCCTGCCCCCAGTCCAGGGGGTAGATATTCTCCCAGGGATCAGCTGTACCTGCCTGCTGTATGTCTGGCACTTCTTCAGACCCTGCTTCTCAGAAGAGACCCTTGTCGTTCCCATCTTTTTGCAGGCATCAGTGTGCTGTGCTACCCTGTCCTCCTCGCCTTCCCTCCCTGTCCTTATCCACAAGAGGCTTCTCCATGGATAGGCTCAGACAGAGCCCAGGCAAGGGTTGCCAGGATATCTTCGGCAACTGCGGATTATTTGTTTGTCTCCCTGTCCATCAAATAAGGAGACAGTTAAGCTTCTTCCCTCTCCCTCCCGTCGCTCGGGGCTCCAGAGCAGTCGCCGTCTGCGTATCCCACGGCAAACGCGGCTTCTGCTGCAAGGCGGAGGGGAGAGAGCAGTAACGCGTTTCCCTCCATGCTGCCACTGCCATACTCACCATCTCGTTGTAGGCATCTCTGCTGAGCCGAGGGGTCAGTTTGATGGTCCCCATGAAGACAAAGAAGAGCCCCAGGGCCACCGAGAGGGCGATGATGGTGATAGTCCTGGGAGATGCCATGGAGCCGCTGGGAACGGGTCCTAGCGAGGCCTTCTCACTCTGGCAGCCAGCCCGGGCAGGAGGTAGCCAGTCACCATTGAAGGAGATGAGGAATAAAGCTACCGAGGATGGCAGCGGGAGGGAGGGAGATTCAGCCTCCTCCACTCAGCAACCTCCGGGTCCTAATGCCCGACGGCCATGCAGCCAGAGCCAGGCAGCTCTAGCACCTGCTGCTGACTGATGAGCGTTCCCACAGCTCCTACCATTAAGTCATCCTCCGTTTCCATGCACGTTCCATAAATTACCCACAGAAAGCTGAAACTGAGACAGTTCCAGGGATGTGGGGTAGCAGACAAATGCATAGCACACTTGCTCACTAGTGGGAAAATGAGGACACGTTAGCAGAGGGCACAGGAGTAACAATGTGCTATGGAGGAAAAGTGGTCAGAGATCTCTTGTACATAGGCAGCTTTCAGTTTCAGGTACTCAGATACTAGCACACAGTAAAAAAAAAAAAAAATTGTTTAATATATTTGCCCCAGAAAAGCAAAAAAAGATATCTTGCTCCCCCCTCTCCTGGAACCTGATACCCAAAAGTGGGGCCACTGTGCCACCC
>NW_010107022.1:4937-10979 GCF_000699245.1 Pterocles gutturalis | reverse complement strand
CAGATAAAACCTGTCCTGTATCTTCAGCTCTCCAGACACTAGGGGAAACGTTTCCTGATCTTCTATTACTTTCTGATTTAAAGTCATTATCTCTCCCCCTCTAATCTGCAAAAGATTTCCTTTTGACAAAAGCATAGCCAGGCTAAGCAGAAATCCATTCAGATCTCACAGCAAGAAGCCAAGGTGTAATTATACCAAAGAGAACTGCTGGAAAACTGCATCCCTCGCTATAAACCGAAAACAAGAGGTTGTAACAGCGTGCAAAAATCACACTTGTAGGATGGTACAAGAGTGACTCTTCCTATACCTGTCAGGAATCACCTCCCTTTCTGGTGTAGCAAGTCTCAAGTCCTTGTCCCATGTATTTTAAGCCCCCATGGCTTGAGAACTGGTGGTTGTTGCTATTATTCCAAGCTTAGGGTTCCTTAGGACTGAAGTTAAAAGTCTGAAAAATACAGGCAGCTTTCCCTGTTTCCTTGGGAGTTCATCAGCCTTGAATCACCCAAATCAGATAGCAAACTCCTCTTTCAGAGGAAAGAGTCGAATTTAACAGACTGACTGTAGAAATGTGTGCTGCTACTGGTCTGGCTTAGGTGACCAGGATAAATCAAAAGGTTACTTCAATACAACTAAAAAGTAAAAATTAAAAAAAAATAAAAATTAAAAAAATAAAAATTAAAGGAGCCATCAAAACAACATATAGTTCACAAAACAGAAGGGAACTCTGCTCACTCAGACCTACCTCCAGGTTGTAGCAGCTCCATCTTTTGAAGAGCTAGAGAGAACTTCATGGAACATTGAGGTTCACAGCTTGCCAGTCAGTGAGCATGGCAGGACAGATACAAAACACACAACATTTTTGTATTAGCTATTGCAGAGCAACCTGATGAGGAAATAGCTTGTTGCTGCTGACATTTTCACAGGGTATGTCATGTTTATGTATCAGTAAGCATTAGTAGAGAAAGGGGAGGCGGATGTGGAAGGAGAGACACTGAAATCTGTTTTCATTTCATTTTATAGGAAAATCTTTCTCATTGCTATTTATCCACATGACTGACAGCAATTCAATATTGGTTTTTGAAGTTTATACAGGAAATATGTCCCTGACCCCAAAAGTCAGCATTTTCCCAGTGAAGCATGAGAATTTCTAGTTCCTACAGTTTCTTCATAGGAAGTTCACTTATCAACTTCAAAAACACCTGAAATATCCTTGAAGTAGGCAAGGAACTAATGGCATGGCAGTATTAGAAAACAGAGCGGATTTTAGTACTTTATATTCACATGTTGATGGTGAAAACCTACAATACAGGGAGAGGGTATTTTCTAGGCTGCTTTAACCAGCAGCCCAAGAAGAGGTTTGCAGGGCACGGAATCATAGAATCATAGAATCATAGAATGGTTTGGGTTGGAAGGGCTCTTAAAGATTGTCTAGTTCAACCCCCCTGCCATGGGCAGGGACACCTTCCACTAGCCCAGGTGGCTCAAAGCCTCATCCAGCCTGGCCTTGAACCCCTCCAGGGATGGGACATCCACAGCTTCTCTGGGCAACCTGTTCCAGTGCCTCACCACCTGCACAGGAAAAAACTTCCTCCTAATATCCAATCTAAATCTACCCTCTTTCAGCTTAAAGCTGTTTTCTCTCAACCTATTGCTGTACTCCCTGATAAAGAGTGCCTCCCCATCTCTCCTGTAGCCCCCTTAAGCACCGGAAGGCTGCTATAAGGTCTCCCCAGAGCCTTCTCTTCTCTAGGCTAAACAAGCCTGAATCTCTCAGCCTGTCCTCATACAGGAGGTGCTCCAGCCCTCTAATCATGTTCGTGTCCCTCCTCTAGACTTGCTCTAACAGGTCCATGTCTTTCCCGTGCTGAGGACCCCAGAGCTGGACGCAGTACTCCAGGTGGGGTCTCATGAGAGGAGTAGAGGGGGAGAATCACCTCCCTCGACCTGCTGGTCACACTTCTTTTGATGCAGCCCAGGATATGTCTGGCTTTCTGGGCTGCAAGCACACATTGCCAGATCATGTTGAGCTTCTCATCTACCAGCACCCGCAAGTCCTTCTCTTCAAGGCTCCTCTCAATCCATTCTCCACCCAGCCTGTATTTGTGCTTGGGATTTCCTCGACCCATGTGCAGGACCTTGCACTTGGCCTTGCTGAACTTCATGAGGATTGCAGGGCCCCCCCTCTCAAGCCTGTCAAGGTCCCTCTGGATGGCATCCCTTCCCTCCAGCACATTGACCACGCCACACAGTCAGCAAACTTTCTGAGGGTGCACTCGATCCCACTGTCCATGTCTCCCACAAAAATGTTAAACGCCACTCGTCCCCATACTGACCCCTGAGGAATGCCACTCGCCACTGGTCTCCACTTGGCTATCGAGCTGTTGACCACAACTCTTTGGGTGCGACCATCCAGCCAATTCCTTATCCACTGTGTGGTCCAACTGTCAAATCTATGTCTCTCCAATTCAGAAACAAGAATGTTGTGTGGGACAGTGTCGAATGCTTTGCACAAGTGCAGGTAGATGACATCAGTTGCTCTTCCCCATGCTGTAGTGATGAAATGCTACAGAGAATTTTTCACCCCAGAAATCCAAGTGTTTCCTTATAGAACAGTGTAGTAAGGCAACCCAAAGTAAGAACAAAAGCAAAATTATTTATTTTTACACAAGTTGCAAGACAATAATTTAAAATCCTAACTACATCGACTCCAGTCTTCAGGACCATATGAGGTTGCTTCCCAAGCTCTCAGAGCTGGCCTACCTTCCTCCTTGTCAGCGGGTGAGCAGCAGCACCAGCTCACAATGAACAGTATGAGGAAACATGTCAAAAGGTATAGCCATTGTGGGGGCAAATGGTTCTCCTGACAGCTTCTTCCATGGATCAGGTGGGCAGCACAGCCTGTGGAAAGCAAAGAGAGATCCTTTAGACCAGAGTAGCAGAAGCATTCCCACCATTACCAGTAGCAAAACAGCACAGAGACTGTGCTAAGGAGGTATCATGTGTTTGGCTAACATCCCTCAGAGTCTGCAGCTGACACTGGCTGAGGTCTGGGACAATCAATACTGAATCCCAAACCAGCTCTGAAAACCTCAGGGACAAGCTGAAGAGTCAGTGGCAGGTTTAAAGCTCCCTTTCTCACAAGCCATCCCAGCTGAAAGACACTTAATACCCTTAGGAAATAATCCTGAGTTTTGCACTACCTTCATTGGTCACCTGCAGACAGATTTATCACCTGCAAACAGGCCTGCCCCAGATGAAGACATAGCTGTATGAGTAACCCTTACCCCACTGGCTTCACTTAGTTGGCTAGCGGCCAACCTTCCTGCGGTGAACCCAGTGGACTCCATATCCCACATCCAGATGTGCTTTTTCTTGGGGAAGGATGCACAATGCCATTACAGCATGTTTGCATTATTTTTTTTTCCTTACTGATGCTCTAAAGCATTCTGATGAAACATAAAACCCAAAGAATACCCGCTACCTTAAGCCAGCAAGTGCAGCTTGCAGGTAAACCCAGAGTAACGCAGAAGCATAAACTGCTTCTGACCACGCACTGACTAGTCCTGGATCATACCTGCAGAACTCACGCAGTGAAATTCAGTCACAACAAAAGCCTTCCTAAGCGAAGGTCAGATATTTATGTCCTCATCTGGACATAATAGGGTCTGTCACTAAGGCCAGTGGAAAGGAAGAAAGGAGAGTACTCACTCAACAAAGTTCCTCATGGATTCACCCTCTGGCTTGCAGGAGATGTAGAGCAGCCTTCGAATGGACTTGCAGTTTCGGATGGCTCGCACAACCCTGTAATCTGCAAAGGGAGACACTATGCTTTCCAGTGACCCACCACCACCGTAAGCTCTCCAGAAGGAATTATTACACAGCAAGTATCACAGAACTGCACTGAACTGTCAAAAATACAGAAGAGAAAAGAATATACACATTTTGCCATATCCTGTCTTGGATGCAGGCTCTTAGGAGGCCAGGGATGCAACCCATGCTGCTAACAGCTCAGCCAATTTGGCGGGGTAGGGGAGCTGGAGAAATCCCTCTACTTCTCAAGGGAATGAAGAATGAGAGAAAAATTGTTACTTAATTAAGCAGAGGCAGGTAAACATTTCCACACATGCTTGTGAGACCACATCTGGGCATGAGGACCAGTTTGGGACTCCCCAGTACACACTGGAGTGAGTCCAGCAGAGACCACTAAGACAGTTAGAGGGCTGGGGCATGGCATGCATAAGGAGAGTGTGAAGGCTGAGGTTATTCAGCCTGAGGAAGAGAAGGTGAGCAGGGATCCATTTGCTATCTTCAGGGGCCTAATGGGGGATTACAGAGAAGATGGAGCCAGAATCTTCTCAGGGGAGCACGAAAAGAGGATGAGAGGCAACATATGCACTGCAGCAAGGCGAAATTCTGATTAAATACATTAGGGAAAACATTTTCAGGAGAGGGTATCCACCCTTTGACACATTCAGGCTTCAGCTGGGCTTTATAGCCCTGTGCAACCTTATACAACTATGAAGTTGGCTTTGTTTTAATTGGGAGATTGTACCACAGACCTTCAGAGGATCCTTCTCTCCTAAATCATTCTGTGAGCCTATGAAGATGGAAAAAAGGATTAAAGCTGTCTGCTTTAAAGAGAAAGCATGACAAAGGCACTGAAACCAGCAGACTCCATGGGATTTTAGCTGCTGTTGGCAACAAGGTAAGAAACTAGAGACTAAGTGAGCAGAGGGAGCCAGTATGAGAGGTCTCACGTAATTTGTTCAAAATTCTCTGTTTTCAAAATGAAAATAAATAGCATATTCTCTCACGGAGCCCAGCCCGGGATGGGTTCGCCACAGCAACAAGGGGTCGGGCGTCCTCCCACGATGACAGGAGTTGTGGTAACATGGTCTCTGCCTTTCCACTATGAAATTCACAGTTTAAAATTCCTGTGAAGCAAAAAGCAACCACATGAACTGAGCAGAGTCAGTCTCACCAGACATTAGGTATAACATGAAGTACTGCCCTGTGCTGCGTGGAGGTAACTTGTTAGGATCCCTCAGCAGTTAGTTTGAAACCTTCTGCCACAGTGAGTATGAACTCACCATTGAATGCTGCATTCCACCTGGCATCCTCTATTGCCTTCTCCACCACCTCAATACCAATAATCTTGGACACTTGGTGAGCCAGAGAGAGACCAATTGTGCCTGGAAACAAGGGGTACAAAAATACTCTGTACCTCCGCTGAAGAAACAAGCCTTGAGATAGTGGGGATCATTTCTGGAATGCAAAGTGCCAGCCCTGGCAGCCAGGCTCACACGGCCACTGCTCACCCGTTCCACAGCAGATGTCAAGGAGGACGGTATCCCCACCAGCCTGACTCAGCTCCCCAACCACCTGATACAGAACTTCTGCTCCGCCTGTGTTTACTTGGAAAAAGGCATCTGGAGACACACGAAACTTCAGGCCAAGCACTTCTTCAAAGATGTGCGGTTCTCCGTGAAGGAGCTGGAAGGGGGACTGCTCGTGGGAGCAGCGTGTCATGGTGCTAGCAGAGCACACAAAGAACAGCTGTTAGAAGGCAGCAGAGAGGCAGATGATTTCCCTTTCCACTCCTGGGGTGCTCACGTGCAGAGGAAGATGGCTCTCCCCCCACAAACTTTTATTTCACATGAGCCTTTCAACAGGATCAAAGAATTTTGATTCTTTTTAAGGGATTTGTAACTTGCGCAGCCTAGAATTCATTAAAAGGATTAAAATTACTTCACAGAAGGCAGCAGTCCTAGGGTCTATTCCCCAGTTTTGCTGCATATGTAATTTACTGTTTGGGAAAATCACTGTAGGTTTTTTCTTTGGTTTCCCAGGCTCATAACTCCCATGAGGTAGAGCCATAGTGTATTCAAGTATTTCAGGTCTGGAAAAACAAAATATGTGCCCATTGTAAACCCATGTCTGCAAGAGGCATCCAGATATGTCATTCTCTTCAAGCACTCCCTGAACTGGTGGGATTTGAATTTGATCAGAGAGAGGGGGGAGGAAAAGGAGGTGACTTTGTTT
>NW_010107022.1:0-4906 GCF_000699245.1 Pterocles gutturalis | reverse complement strand
CTTTCCCTGTGTCAAGACATATACCTCTCTTGGAAATAAAGTGAAGTCAAGCCACAGACAGCTCCAGGTCCACACACGAAGAACTCCTTAAGCAATGCTTTCTGAGTAACCAGTGCCTCCTGTCAAAGAGTGAGAAAGGAAAACCTGGCTGTTTGGGTAATCTGATTAGATACCGCCATACACCCTCCCCAGCGATACACCCAGCAAGCTCAGGTCAGCCAGAGACCTGATGTGCCTGTTGTCAGGGGCCCTGGTCCCTCATGTATTCACCTGGCCCAGCTCCTGGGGGTGGAACGTGACGATGGCCATGGTGTGGCCACAGCTGGTAGTGCGTACCACAAGCTCCCGCCAGTGTCCGCCTTCGTGGAAGAGGATGCAGGGGTCCAGGGGGGAGCAACGGATGAACTCCTCATAGCACTGAGGATAGGGGAAATGGCACTTGTAGGACAGTGAAGACAACTGCCCTGATCTTTAGCATAACTCTCTGCAACCCAAATGTGTGGCCCTACCACCAGTATAATGTTTTTTTTCTGTTTGATTTCAATACACTTGAGTGAAAGCTTTTTCCAAGATCTTTGAAGAAAAGGCATTTTAATTAAATTTGTGATTCTTATGTATTTTAATAGATTGGTAGGAATTCATTGTCACTTCATTTAACTTCATTCTTTGTGACAGTTTAGAGGCTGCAAACCTAACTTGCAAGTTTTTAAAAAATATTTTATCCATCAACCAGAATCAGGCCTGAAACTCTTCAGAACATGAAAACGGACTTAAAACCCACAGTAACTAAAATTACAATGTTCTCCCAAGTAAGAGTTATGGCAGTCCCTACATTCCACAGTCTTAGCACAGATGTGACTTATTTATTTACCTGGGCTACTTGTGTGTGTTTCGGGGGTATGTTCTTCATGTGGTTGGCTTTCACACAGACAATATTTCTTGCTGAAGAGAGACAGACAGGTCAATTGTTTTGTTTCAGGGCACGTAAACCACTGTAGCATCTGACATGATAAACTGTGGAGAGGCCTTTCCCCTGAATTCTCTCATTGTACAAAGAGAAGAAAAAAGAAAAAACTGTCATCTAAGTGCCCCACTAAATCCTGTGATGTTCTAGGTACCTGCAGTTCACAGGACCTGCCAGAATTCCCCTTGCCAGTGATTACTGTCACTAGCTTCCATTAAGAGGTGGGAATTCTGGGAGCTTTTTAAATGTCCTCTAGCAAGTCCCAAAGGAGCCACTGCACTGTTCTTGAACTAAGGAGTCAGAGCAGAGCAAGCTGGTTTTCTAACTGGAGAATAATGGTGTGGGCTTACAGCAGCAAAGCAGTTTAGATTGCCTGGAAGACAGCATTCCTACTTCAGTTTAAATGCTAAATTTCTGCTGTCAGAGGTAAAATGCATCCATGGAATTATTTTTTTCAATGAGAAAAGTACACAGCGACCACCCCAGCACCTCTTGCTATGGATGTTGAGAAGCAAAACCTCGTATCAATGGTGTGAACAAGTTCACCACTGAGCAGCTTTAAAGAAGCACAGAGCTTATATCTTCATTGCACAAAACCAAAATGCCTCACGCATGCCAAATGCTCCAATGTTGCTCTGGCACCTATGGACGTGCACAGACCCCCATGCTCTCTCTGCTCAGCACAGGCTCCTGGAGCATGCTGAAAACACGGGAATAGCATAACTAAGAATAACAAAACTAAATCCTGGAGGGGCTGCTACCACAGCTGCCATCCTTACTGCTGTATTTAGCAAATTAGAAGCTGGTGCTTCTTAAGAAGCTAATGAACTGAGGTTTTAAAATTGCTGCCCCAGACTTGGTGGCGTTTCTGTTATCATCACCCAGGATTCAGGGTTCTTATTTGGGTGGAGGCTGCCACAGCAGAGCCTCACCCCACACCAGCAGTTATCTACCCAGCTGCTTGTCCTGTGCTGACCTCTGCCAGTTCCCACATACAGTCCCACGGTTTTGGGGTTCCCATCTGGTCCTCGGTTCACAGAGAAAGTAGATTTGTTTCGGTAGCCGTTAATGACAGGCTGAGGGAGAAAGAAGGAAAAGTAAAGCTTTGGATTAAAAGTAATGGAGGAAAGCCAAAACCCAGCCTGGTTGTTCTGCTGGCAACACGGGAATATACACATGAATGTACAAAATGGAGCTTGTGCGAGAGACCCCTCCCAGGACTTCCCCTTGGGAAGAAGAAATGGCTCTCTGACAGAATGGTGACAGGTTTATCAGGGGAGGCTTGGGCACAAGAAAGGGTTCCTAATCACTGGGCATTTCACTCTCTGTCAGTCACAGGCTGCAAAGCAGAAGGTAGCAAGGACTGCCACAAACACATTCTCTGCAACCAGGTAATCCCCACCATGAGACTCTTCAGGAGTCAAGTGAGAGACTTATTAGTGGCTCAGAGGGGACAGTGTTCCCACGGGATACTCACCGAAGGGACTACAGGCCAGAGAGGACAGCAGAGTCCACCAGATTTCTGCATATCTGTGCCCAGCTCCTCAAGACGAGATGCCAGTGTCTGCAAAATCTTCCTCTGGCTTTCATACTTCACCTGCAGAGGGGTCCTAAGCCAGAAACACTCACAGGACCACAAAACAGTGGGCAGCTCTTCATCACCCACCTCTGGGATGGCCAACAGGAGGGAATACTTTAAGTGGGATATAGCCCCAGAGGAACTCTGCCTTTTGCATCACTGCAGCCACTTGGAACAATGAGGAGAGAGAGAAATCCTTTATCTGTGGTCCCCAGATGCTGGCCTGGAGCACTTGGTCCAACCTGAAGCCCCAGTGAACCACCCGTCCCGCACTGGACAAGGATCACTGTGTGAGTGCCCATCCTCTGTGATGCTGGTGATCACACACACTACCCATAGGGAACCTCCCAGTTCTATCTTTCACAATAACTGAAGAATTAAAGCAGCAGTAAACGAGGTCCGAAGAGTTCACAGCATTAAGTGACTAAGATGCTAGGGGCTGTTGCTCAAGGGGGATAGGAGGAACAGTTGGGGCAACATGACAGAGAAAAGTCCATGTAAGGACATCTTACCTGCAGCAACATGACAAACTCCCTGTAAGCACATCTTACCTGCAGCTGCTCTTGATAGGGAAGTCTCCACAGTGGAGTCACCGCGTTCGCTAACCTGGAAAGCACAACATCATGGTAGTGCCCAGAGCTACTTGCCTCCTATGGCATAACTTCCCCACCAGCTGCTTCATGGGCAGGACCGTTCTGATATGGGCTCTGCACCAGAGCTGGCTGTGAACATCCGAATTCCCTTTTCATGGCACCTTCTTGGTGCAGCACACTTGTGGCTGGAAGAGGGACCCAGGAACCACAACAACCAGATCTCCAGAGAACAGGCTGAGCCTCTGTTAGAGGATTGACCAGCAATGCCTCAGTGTCCTGGATAAACCAGGTATTTTTCTGATCCCCTTTCAGAGGTCAGAGCCAGGAACAGTGTTTCCCACACACAGGGACCCAGAGAGACCCTGCCAAGCCCTGGGTGAGATCTGACTCCAGGCAGGTAAAGCCAGGGGAATGAGTATTCAAATGTTACTGGGGTCAGAGGGGGAAAAAACCCAAAGTACAGGCAGAAAAGGGGAAAAAAAGAGATCATGCTGTAGCTTCAGATGGGCTCTGTTGCTTTCTCCCACTGAATTAAGAGAGTTTGGCCATCCCTTGCTGCTCTGAGGACAGCCCGAGTCCTGTCTCCCTGGAGTTTTCCCCTAAAAGAGCAAGATGCTTCTTGCATCACTCAGTGCATCCATCCTGCATCATCTACCTGCTCACATTTCCAGCTACTACTACATCATTTTTTCTAATGCCATACTAGACTTAAATCCACCACAGTGAAATGCACAGTTTGTTTGTAGCAGGCAGGGAATTACAGGCTGCCCTCTCCCACTGACCACCCACACTGTCGCAGTTTAGAGAAAAATGTTAGAACTTGCAACTACTCGTATCTGAAGCAAGGTGAGCAAGAACAAATGATATAAAAGCTGATTAAAAAAAAAAAACAAACAAGAGTAAGGGATGAGGTAGATATGATCCAAGCTATTATAACTATCCATCAACTATTGACTCACTGACCCCATGGAGAACCTCACCGCACAGCTGGATAAGCTGCTGTTATTGCTTACTGGGATTTTTGGAGCTGCTTCCAAAGCACCCAGTGTCACCTACTTGCAGGCACAGAACTGCAAATCAAATGGACTATTACTTTTTGCTTGTCAGCATGGCAACTGCTCTGCTCCTGATCCTTTCCTCTTAGACCCCTTCATTTTTCTTTGTATTATTCATATCCCCAAGCCAAGCTCCAGGGAAGCCAGATGAGCCCTGTCTCTTCTTACTGCAGAGAGAACTAGGTGGAGGTTAAACCCCCAACCCACTGCTGTAACCGCTTCAGGTGCTTTGGAAGAGTGGTTAGTCATTTTGGAAGAGCCGTACCTCTCCTCCCAGGAGGAACCTGGCATGCTGCAGCCCTCCCTGGACTTTTTCTTCTCCTTCCACTTTGTGGCTGTCTTCTCTGTCAGCAGGCTGCGGTCCCGACCAGGCAGGCTGCTCAGGAAAGCACTCAAAGGGCAGAGGTGCCGGCGCGGGAGCCTCAGTGTGCAGGACAGAGCCATGGTGGGCAAGACAGGGGCTGCACCCCTGCGAGCAGCACAGCAAGCCCACCGTCAGCCTCCCGGAAAGCGGCACGTCAGCTACGGACCTGGAGACGGGTTCAGAAAACCACCGTGCTCGTGGACAGCTCCGCTCCAAAAAGTAAACCACTTCGTTTAAAAAAACCCCACGGTTGGCCTGGCCCAGCAGATGCGGTTTTACCTTGCTCGGAGCTGCCGGACGGTGTTCCCAGCGCAGCGAGTGCCCCGCCGGGGCCGGACGGGACGCGCGGAG
>NW_010107021.1:0-932 GCF_000699245.1 Pterocles gutturalis | reverse complement strand
CCCCAAATCCCCATTTATTAACGTCCAAAATCCCATCTTCTCCCTCTAAATCATCCTTTTTAACTCCCGACCCCCCATTTCTCCCCCCAAAACCCCCATTTCCCTCCCCCCAATCCTATTTTTAACCCCAAACCACACCTTTTCTCCCCCAAAGCCCCCCTTTTTGTGCCCTCACCCCCATTTTTCACCATTTCCCCCATTTTTCACCATTTCCCCCCTTCCCCCCTCCCAGCGTCCCCCGCAAAGCTTCGGACAAAATCGCCAAGATCGAATCCCTCCTGGAAGAACGTCGCATCGGTACTCTCCACCCCCGCATCCCCTGAAAAGGGGTTGCACCCCAAAATTAATATTTTTTTATTTTATAGCAGCCAAAATCGACGGAATTTACAGCGAAGCCGAACCCCCTTGAAAAATCATGCGCCGGGGGTGCTGATGACGCTTCTACAACAATCTGCCATGATGCTGCCGCTCTGGATTGGTAAAGCGGTCAAAAAGTAAGTTGTGGGGGGTTTGGGGAGATTTTTTGGGGTTTCCCCACCAAAATTAATTTTTGGGGCCCTCCCCAGCCCCCCCCCCCGTTGTGCGGGCTGTGCCGGTGGCCAGCGATGACATGGCCAAACCCGGGGACAAGGTGGCGGCGAGAGTGAAAGCGCTGGAAGGGGACGAGCAGTGGATCCTGGCTGAAGTCGTCAGCTACAGCCACGCGGCCAACAAGTGGGGACCCCCTGGAGCCCAAAATTCCCCCCTGAACCCCAAAAATCCCCCGTGGACCCACAAACCCCCCTGAGTTCCATGGTCACGTTTTTCTTGGGATTTTCTCCCTCTTGGTGCCCAAAAATGTCCCTGAACCCCCCCCAGAAAAGTCTGGGAGACCCCAAAATACCCCCCCTTTGTACCCTCATTTTCCCCCTTAAACCCCATTTCACCCCCCA
>NW_010107020.1:0-306 GCF_000699245.1 Pterocles gutturalis | reverse complement strand
TGGGACACCTGTCACCACCATGGGACACCCACCATGACTGGAGACACCCAGCACCATGATGGGTCACCCAGCACCACCATGGGACACCTGGAATGACCATGGGACACTTGGCACCATGATGGGACACCTGGCACCATGGGACAGCTGACACCACCATGGGACACTTGGCACCACCATGGGACACCTGGAATGACCATGGGACACTTGGCACCATGATGGGACACCTGGTGGCACGACCATGGGACACCTGATGCCACCATGATCCACCCAGCACTGTCACAGGACACCCAGCATGACCAGGGGACC
>NW_010107019.1:0-393 GCF_000699245.1 Pterocles gutturalis | reverse complement strand
CTCAAGCCCTTGGAGGTGCCCAGTGTCCATCAGCAGACCATGGAGGTGCCCAATGTCCAGCTGAAGCCCTTGGAGGTGCCCAACGTCCATCTCAGGACCGTGGATGTCCCCAATGTCCAACTCAAGACGATGGAGGTGCCCAATGTCCAGCTGAAGCCCTTGGAGGTGCCCAGTGTCCATCTCAAGCCCTTGGAGGTGCCCAATGTCCAACTGAAGACCTTGGAGGTGCCCAACATCCAACTCAAGCCCTTGGAAGTGCCCAGCATCCAGCTGAAGATGGTGGAGGTCCCCAACATCCAACTCAAGACCATGGATGTCCCCAGTGTCCAGCTGAAGACCATGGATGTCCCCAGCGTCCATCTCAAGACCATGGAGGTGCCCAATGTCCAGCTG
>NW_010107018.1:0-202 GCF_000699245.1 Pterocles gutturalis | reverse complement strand
CCCGAAACAGATCTTAAAATAGTTTTATTTCTTTGCAACTTGAAAACTATTAGAAAGTTGGCGGATGCTGATGTCGTGTTGCATTTGAGGACTTTTGCTGCAAATGGTCTGCAGGGCGTTCCTGTCCTGCTGGATCCCGCGGGATCCTGCCGGCACGGGGAGATGCTGCTGGTACCCAGTAAAACCCACGGTACGAGGTGCT
>NW_010107017.1:0-7292 GCF_000699245.1 Pterocles gutturalis | reverse complement strand
TTTCATGCATGAGCTTAACTGTCACATGAATTGCTGTGCAAAGGTCTTCCAGACGGTGACAAATTTTATTGACTAAGTACACATACCCATACCCGGCAAACATGAAGCCAAATTTTTGACATATTTTTGTATTATTTTTTTACGTCTGGCAATGCAGCTTAGCTTTGTTCCCTTTGTTGTTAGGGAAATACTCAATTTTGTTCTGAATAGGGCAGTGTAGCCTTCCCAGAAGCAAATTCCAAAGGAATGTATTTCAACTATATTCTCTGATATTCCTATTGGCCGATTTACTTTAAAAAGAAATTTTGTATAGCTGTTTTTCTGTCTCCTCTCATCCTAAAATAAACTGCATGACAGTGCAGCATGCATTGAACTGGAAATGAATTCTCTTCTCCAGTATTTCAGCAGGGTGAACTAGCTTTTGCATATGTGGTTTCAATTGTGTCAAGGTAACCATTTTGCTAATTCCAGGGTTATTTAATAAGCATTCAAAAAATTGACATGTCACAGTAACAGATTCAAGTCACATACAAGTAGTGGCAGATTTCATAAACATACTTTTTTTTTTTTTTTAATGGGGTTTTTCCTATGGTCCATTTAATATTAGAAACTTTGGAGTGTATTTATTAGAAATATCAAGTTCACATTAATAAACATAGAATCTAATTTGCTCAAATTTATGATCTAGTTCTAAATATATTGTAGGCATGCCCTATAAAGAAAAATGAACTTGAATATACTAACGCCAAATCAAGATGTGCTAAAGAGTGTATCTACAGATTAAAAAGCACTAAGTATAGGAATATATATAGTTTAGAAAGATTTGTTCTAATTATTTCCCAACACTTTCATAGTAGTAAATGTATGTTTACCTTAAGTCACAGCTTAGCACTTAGCTTGGTCACCACTGCATAAGAAGGTAGATTAAACTCTAAAATCACACTGTATAATTGGCAAAGTTTACATGAAGATGCTGTGTTAAGGAAGTAATAAAACAAAAAAAAAATACACATAAAGGATATGTACTTGAAGTATAAAAGAGACGGCATGCATCATCTATTGTCATCCTCAGAAAGTTACAGCATACACTTGGTTGCCTGGAGACTTACTAGTTTGGCCAAACAATTTAGAAAAACTAGAGAGGTTTTGTTGAGAGCATCAGTCAATTTTAGACCACCAGCAGATGATATTTATACACATAAGGAAATTTTATTATCAAATACCACTATCTTTGAAAGCTATAAACAAGCTCACTCAGCAACACAATTTTAAAAGATGAGATGAAGACCCTGAGTGCACGAAACGCATTTAATTTATCTACTTTTGTACACAGATGATCTTATTTTCGTAAAGGAGAATTTTCATTTAAATGAAAAACCCTGATCCACTGTTTAATTTGCAACCACTTACCAAAATTGTTCTGAAAATATGGAATTTTCAGATAGAAATTTGAATTCTGAGATAAAAAAAGAAGAAGCTGACCTCTCATTTATTTAGCAGTGGTAGTTCAATCACACAATTGCATGAAAAGTACTGTTGAGCTTGAGAGGAATTAGGGCTACCGCAACCATCACTAGTCATTCTGAGCAGGGTGCAGGCTGTTTAACTTATCCAATTGTGGTGTTTAATTTACATCTAAATTTTAGGCACTTAGTAAATCCTCCTAATGTAAATGGTTGCATAGTCAGTTGAGTGGGGCCTTGAAGCAATCTAGAAGAAAATTTTGTTTGTGTAAATTTAAATACGTCTTGATTGATACTAGTGAATCTTAGCAATAACAAAGCTGAGTTTTTGAAGTTAAGTCTCAAGTTTGTAGTTATAAACCAGTGAGTATCATGTGGGGATTGGAAAGAAGCTTTACTTAGATGCATAATAAGATAAGCAATTTTTTAATAAAGTATAATGTTATACAGAATAATTTCAGATTAAAGATTCTGGATTTTATTAGACCTACAATGAAAACTTCAAGTTTTAGGCTTTTAAATGTATCATGATGATGAATAACTTGAGTTGGGTTTTTTGTTTGGTTTGTTGTTGTTGTTGTTGTTGTTTTAACATGCTTATTTTTCAGCTTAGGAAACTGAGGCATTTGATTTAAAAAGCTTCTGACAAGTAACAATTACCAAAAAATCATCTCCTGCATAGTAATGGTCTGTATTTCTCCTATAATGTTCTCCAGTGAAAGTGAAATAGTTTATCTTTCAGAAGGGAAAATAGGAAGAGCACATCATGGAGGGTAAACTATCTCACACTTACAGTGGAGTAAAAGAACAGATATGGGTGTTTGTCCCAGTTTACCCAGTAACTTACATTAAAGGCTTGAGTTATAGAGAAGTTGAACGACATTCGGTTCTCAGTCAGTGTCAGAGTTAACCTATCATTTTAACATTTCACTACAGTGAACTTTAAATTTTCATTCAAATTCTTGGTAACAAAACCAATAGCTCAAATTCTATCAATTTTGTTTGGCTTAATTAAAAGAGCAAATAAAAAACCAGTACAAATGTTGTTTAATGCATAACATTTTTGGTAATGCTGCTGCTTCTAATATTTTCAGTAGCTTGTTGCATGCAAGTCGTTTGGACAGAAGAACTGTAGTTTTTGAACAAGAGGTTAATGATTTACTGAAATATTTATTTGAAATAGTAAACTACTAAAAATAGGCTAACTCAACTGCAATTCTAGAGGAAGGAATATTTTTTTTTCTTCTTTTTAATTAGCAGATTATCATTTATCCAGAACAAGGGTCAAATTGGTACTAAAACCTACAGACTTTATTCTCTTATTTTCTATTAATAGTCAAGGCTTTTTTTTTTTTTTTTTTATTTTCTTCTCATTGTTGCTATTACTAGTAATATTGAATTGTTTCAAAGACAGTTGATCTACCCAGTCCATGTTACTGCTACTACAAAATAAACTGTATTTGGGGGTAACTCATAGCTTTTACTAAGATTAACTAAACTAGTGAAAAATAGTAGACAGTGACCAAGCCATTTACAAGATTATAAATTAATCACACACATAATTTTGTAAGATATTTTTAATAATCACACAATTTAAGTCCTAGACTTAAACTTTCTAGATCTTTCTTATTTTAATATTCACATGTTAACTACAAAGAATTTTGAACACTTAGTTCATAGTCTTTTGCAGATTTGTTTACAAATTAATTGGCAGCTTCTTACTGCACACTTTGTGTATTGGTTCTATAATATTTTGATGTTGATTCATTGATGAGTCGGATATAAAGATGGGCTGTGAAGTGAAAACCTCTACAAAGACTCTCAGAATGAACTCAAATGGACCTTTTTTAACTACCGTGGCATCATTTTCTCTGTTATGTTTTTACTATGGTTTTATACCTTGACCTCCCACTTACAAATCCCATCTGAATACGGTGTTTGTTACCTTTTTCTCAAAAAATGCAACAGAAGAACAGAATAAAACTCGCTTTATTTAGAGCATTACAAAACTTTCAGATGTTTAGCTTTGGATTAACCAGAAGGAGAAAATTACTCTCCCTAAGCCCATCCTCGTTTTTGTTTTTGTTTGTGTTTTGGTTTTGTTTTGGTTTTTTGTGTTTGTTTTCTTTTTTAATACAGGCAACCATTTTTAAAACCTACAGAACAAGAACTACCACATCTAAATTTTTACCTTCTTCTTTTATTTGATTCTAAAAAGCCTTTAGTTTTTCTAAAGGATTGATCCAGCCACTCATGATTATACCTTCCTCCCTTTGTTTCACTAGGATAAACACTGAACAAAGTGTAATTGTAGACAGAGTTTAGACCCATGGCATAGCAGGGCAAATTTATCCAGGAAATCAGGATTTCAATGAACATGCCATGAATATTCTCACATAGATTTATCTACCTTCTTATTCTCACATTTCCCCTCTATGAGTTACAATTTAGTTCAGAAAATCTTTCCTACCTTTTTTTGTGTGTTTTTTTTATCTTTATCAAAACATTTCTTCTTAATGTATTCTAAGAAACTGCTGAAGTGTGCATATTCTAATAGGTGTGTTTTCCAATTATCCATTTGAAATAGTTAAGATACCTTTTTTTTGACCTAAACTTATGCTCCAGTGTCTCTCATTAGTCATTTCATTCGTCTGGACCTCGTTTTGGTAATTTGTAGTAGATTTCCGTTGTGTGAGAAGCCATATTTTCCCCTTATATATCCACAACCTTTCAGCAGATTTGTATGTATTTCCTTTCTAGTCCACAGAGCAATTATTTCCAAACGTATGCAATAACTCCTTATTTTTCCATTGTTGCATCATCCTGAGAAATGAAAAATAAAATTTAGTATTCCAGTCATGTGAGCTGTACCACCAAATCTGTTATTTCATTTAGGCCAACCAATATCAACTTCAGCTCTTGCTGTTCATTCAGGATATTTCCTGGAAAAATACCCAGACATCCAAGATACTTGGGAAATCTGCCTGTTATTTACCTTTCTTTTAAACAACTTATTATGAATACCCCTGTACTCCATAGGTTCAGCTGACTTTAGAGTTTGTTGTAGATTATGCTCATCTGAGGGTTTTTGTTAATTTTCTAATTTCTAATGTTTCTCAAGTTCTGTATTTATTAATCTTTGCTCCCAGATTTGTATAGTAACTTTTGATTTATCAAAGACAATTTTTAGGGGGTCTTCCCTCACATTTAGTGGGGCCTAGACCGGGTGCATCCATTTTCTGGAAAACTGCTCTAATAACTGGACTGCTGTAGAAAAGAGGTGCATCATCAACACTCCTCTCAGCATTTTTTGCATTTTTGATCACATACAGTTTTGTATGGAGTTTGCTGGGATTCAGATGTGTTCCCTTAACCTTGTTCACAAAAGTGTAGGAAGAGAGAAAATTATTCTTTTACTTAGAACAGGCTCTTCTCAACACTCACGGGTACCTGAAAGTAAATACTCAAGGAAATCTGAGGCTAAGCCCAAACAGGGGAGTAAGGGGAAATGTATTTAGGTGCCTGGAAAGTAAGTGTTAAGAAATTCTTTGATGAGGTTTTTGAATTTTGCGTGCCTAAGTTCCAGGTTATGCAGAATATAGAAAACTGACTGCTGCTGTTAAATTACCTAGTGCCAGAGAATATTTACAGCCACAGAAACTCATCTGTGTTTACTAAAAAATTGTTGGAATGATCCCTGGCATAGCCTTGGCTCACACCAGATATCCGTGTCTGGGGTTGGTTTTGAAACTAGCCATTTCCATTTTGTTTTCTCAAAAGGTAATTCATTGGGTCATACAGCTTTTGAAGGTAAAAGATTCTAACTGTATGAAAGTGGTCTGTTCCATGCCAGCTGGCCTCCACACAGAGAACAGACTTTGGCACATCTAGTTTGCTAATACAGGCATGTGCCCATTACATTTACTGTTTTCTTTCAAAACTTGATGGAAAAAAGAGTAGCTTTCAAAGCAGTGCTACAGAGAAGCTGTTAACAGGGCCCACTGAAAGAATTTTAAAATATGGAAATTAAAAAGTTTTTTTTTAATGAATAGTGATTATTTTACTATTGTTCTTGGTCTGTGTATTATTTTCCTCTAAAACAGAGTGGCTGGGACAGGAGAAAACATCTAGAGAAATTGCTTCTTCCTTGGTGGACAAGTAGGCATGCCCCAGGAGAGACGTTCCAGAGCCTGGAGGGTGACAACTACGCAAAATAAAATTATTAAAAAGTGTGAAAAGAGCTCAGTAAAACCAGGAAGTCTGAAGCAGCAGCAGAGCACAGAGGCTGAAAGAGAGTAACAGGAAAAAGACACAGTCCAGCTATCATGGGGTTGGAAAGAGAAGGTAATGAAGGACCAGAATTTTCTCTTGGAAGAGTTTTCCACAAGCTAGAAAAAACAGAGTATACTGAAGCCTGAAAGTATGACCCACCTTGCAAGGACACAATACACAGAGAAAACTATAAATTATTCATCTACATTCTTTTTTTTCTGCTCTAGTCTCCTCAAGGTTTCTCTGTTCAAAAATGTCTTGGGTTTTTTTAGTATGTATGTTCATAAAATCTGCTTTCCTTTTTTTTTTTTTTTTTTTGTGGGTTGTTCTGTTTGTGGGCTTTGTTTCTATTTTTTTACTTTTAGTTTAAGTGGCTTTTAGTCTTTTTTTGAGAACTGCACAGTAAAAGAGTGGGTCACCCACCCAAAACTCTGGCTTATTCAAGGTCTTTTAAATTGTTGTTTTATAGACGGGTATAAAGTGGGGCTGGAAAGGAATTCAGGGCTCAGTCTAATTAATCCCCTACCCAAAGCTAAGATCTAACCATTACATATCTAACTATTTCTGAAAAATATTTTTCTAAATTACTGTTAAAAAGTGTAATGAATACAGATTTCACAACTTTCCTAAAATGTTAAGTTTTTAACTGCCTTTATCATTAAAATATCTTTTTCATGTCTTTTTCAGTGTATTTTAACCCCATAATTTCTCAGTCTATTAGCAGAAGACAAAAAAGATCCCTTTTTCCTTTTCACTTTACCGGTGTCTTTTACTCTTTTGAAGATATTTTTTGTTTATTGTCAACTCTCTCATCTCTGTTAAGCAACCTTGTTTTTTTCTTCAGAATAACAGAATAGAACAGTTCAGCTGGAAGGGACCTACAAGGATCATCTAGTCCTACTGCCTGACCACTTCAGCACTGACCAAAAGGTAAAGCATGTTAAAGGCATTGTCCAAATGCCTCTTAAACTCTGACGTGTTTAGGTCATGCTTGTTAGATGTTTATGATCACTGCTGTTGTTCTTTTTGAAAGTTTTTTTCAGTTGTTCCACATGCCAGAAATGAACATAGTGTTCTAGCACCAATTTATAAATGTTATTCCTCCGTTTTCACACACACTCATATATATATGTACACATATACATCTGTGCTCACTTACACAAATTCTCCCTAGAATTTTAGCTGCTTAAAGTTATTTGTGGGTTTTTTTGTTTATTTGTTTGTTGGATGGTTGGAGTTTTTTTTTGTTTCTACTCCTTTTGGTGTTTTGGTTTTTTTCTCAGTTTAGATAAAGGTGGTGCTGTTAATTGACCAAATTATTCCAGAGGTTGAACTTTTAGGAAAACAGTTGATATTCAAGACTCACAATAAAATTGAGAGAATAGACAGTGTTCAATACACAAAATCAGTCCCATATTAGTAAGAAACATGCTACCACAGGTACATTAGCACTACCTGATCTTAAGTAAGCAAGTTGCAGTATGTTCTGTGTGATGAAGTTAGAGGAAGAGTTGGAAAATGTCATCAGTAAGAGAATCACAGAATCACAGAATGTTA
>NW_010107016.1:600-870 GCF_000699245.1 Pterocles gutturalis | reverse complement strand
TACTGGTCCCAGTTTGGGTCCCAGTCTGGGTCCCAGTCAGGGTCCGAGTCCCGATACTGGTCCCAGTTTGGGTCCCCGTTGGGGTCCCAGTGCTGTTACTGGCCCAGTTGGGGTCCCAGTCCTGGTACTGGTCCCAGTTTGGTCCCGGTCCTGGTACTGGTCCCAGTTTGGGTCCCAGTCAGGGTCCCGGTCCCGGTACTGGTCCCAGTTGGGGTCCCAGTCCTGGTACTGGTCCCAGTTTGGGTCCCAGTCCGGGTCCCGTTTCCGGTA
>NW_010107016.1:0-409 GCF_000699245.1 Pterocles gutturalis | reverse complement strand
TCGCTCCCAGTGCTCCCAGTGTGTTACTGGTGCTCCCAGTATGGTCCCGGTTTGTTACTGGTGCTCCCAGTGTGTTACTGGTGCTCCCAGTGCTCCCAGTTTGTTACTGGTGCTCCCAGTATGGTCCCAGTTTGTTACTAGTGCTCCCAGTGTGTTACTGGTGCTCCCAGTGCCCCCAGTGCTCCCAGTTTGTTACTGGTGCTCCCAGTATGGTCCCAGTGTGTTACTGGTGCTCCCAGTGCTCCCAGTTTGTTACTGGTCCCCAGGTGGGCGAGATCTTCTCGGCGGCGGGGGCGGCGTTCACCAAACTGGGGGAGCTGACGATGCAGCTGCACCCCGTGGCCGACAGCTCCCCGGCCGGGTGAGCGGGGAACTGGGGAAACTGGGAGGGACTGGGATGGACTGGGAG
>NW_010107015.1:663-899 GCF_000699245.1 Pterocles gutturalis | reverse complement strand
GCAGCTGTCCTGAGCTTTCTTTTTTATAAATTCTCCTTTTTACCCGCAGTCGATTCCCAGTGCTGCTTACAGCCCGGGTGTCCCCGTACTGTCCTCCCCTGGCAAGAGAACCCCCTCCAGGACCAGGGGGAGCTGGTCGGTGGCTTCCAGCCGCCCCAGCAGGGTCCGGGAGATGAGGACATTAGGACAGACCACCAAAGAAACAGCCCCTCGTGCACTGCCATCTTCCACGATCC
>NW_010107015.1:0-276 GCF_000699245.1 Pterocles gutturalis | reverse complement strand
CGCCTCCGTTCCGAACGCCTCTGCGCAGCCCCGAGTCAGAGCGTTAATAAATCACCGTATGGCTCCTGCTGTCTGTGTGCTCCTGGCTTTGCTGTCACCTGGAGAACGGCGTCACCAGCCTCCAGCTTTGGCTCCCCAGGAGCGCGCGCAACCTGCGCAGGGTCTCAAGGGCTTCTCGCAGCCCCACGCTCAGGGTAAAGGGACTCTTTACAGGCGGAATAACCGAGTGGCAGCGCGGTGCCGTGGGAGGACGCGAGGAACCGGTGGCTCCTACCA
>NW_010107014.1:0-17075 GCF_000699245.1 Pterocles gutturalis | reverse complement strand
CTGTGATTCTGTGATTCTGTGAAATGTGGCCCGTATTTCCAGGTGAAGGTTGAAATTCGTAGAAAAGACAAGAGCAATGTGGTGCATGTATGTCTTAACCCGCAAATACCTACCTCATAAGATGAGAGGGCCTGAATGCTACTTCCAGTTTTCTCTGTTAACTGGATTTTACTACAAGCAATTTCTGTGCCGCTATTGCTGCTCCTGTTATGCAGACAATGTAACATTTACTCATTCTGTCAAAATACTTCGAGATATGGCAATGAAATACATTTTGTAAAACATGAATGTCTATTGTGAGGCATGTCTCTAAGGAGAGAGTCATGAACAGGTTACCAAAATGAGTCAGTGCTTCCACTCTTGAAGAGCAAGGCAAGACTGTGCTGTTCATGAAAACTGTTGATATCATGAACAAGACCTTTTACAAGTTTAAAAAAGAAATAGCTTCTCTTTTTCCTGTTATGAAAAATGTTACCATTAGAGCAGTGCTTTATTTACAGCACAAGACTGCATAAAAGAGAATGCACAACTGCCTCTTGATCCTGACATGGTTTTATTAAGTTCAGTAATTCACTTAATCAACTCACTTCACAATCTTTTGAGAACACTTAATTACTGCGTCTGCTCCCTCTGTTTGCTGAAGTGGCTAACAAAGGAGCAGAGAACTTCTCCTTAGTTCTTGACTGCATCCAAAAAAGCACACCCTCACAGCAGAGAAGACAGCCAAACAACAAATTTTCTCCAAATTAAATAAATGTATTCCCATTTGGAATAAACGTCCCTCTCTTATTTTTGTTAGGTTTTGTCCTAATTGGTTTCTGCCATGTACTAAGAAAATACTCTTCTGCTGTGCTGTTAATTGGCATGCCTCCCGAATCTACCACGTACTCTAAGAGGGGATTAGTGACTAGTTATTTCAGTGATAACATGTTGAATGAGAGCAGATGTCACTGTCGAGGAAAGACAGTAGCACTGGGGTGTCTATAACCATACAAGTGAAGAGAGACTTAGGATATCTAGGATGCTATGTCCATTAACCACAGCCAGGTTTTTCGAAGTGTACATGCACAATGTGTAATTGCAGCAATCCACTCTACATAAAATAATAAATATTTGTTTTGCTATGTCCCAGTGTCAACTGCCTGCCCATCAATGCTCTCACTCAGCTGTGTGACATCAGTCTATGATATTCCTTTTAGGTTCCTATTTTTGATATTCTGGGCTGTTGTGCCTTTCTTAGTGATTTTCTGAAAGGAACTCACAATTCCATCATTTTTACATTTCACATTAGCAACAAATTAAATCATTTATTTTTGACATACCAAGACTTTTGGATTTTTTAGTTTTATTTTTTATTTGTTAGGAAGAAAGAAAGAAGCACTTATGCACAAGAACTTTTTCTCTTTTCTGCATTTTTTTAATTAAAAAAAAAGGCAGAAGATTTTTAGGGAATAGGAAAAATATCAGACAGGGCTTACAGATAATACACAACAGAGCACTGATACATGAAATTTTAGCAATAATAAAGGACCAGATGGAAAATACTGCAAGCAGCATACAGGCTGAAATACCTTCAGATATAACTTCTCAATCACTTCAAACAAATTCAAATAATGAATGACTTCACAGAAACTGTATTTTTGAGGGAAAAAAAAAAAAGACCGAAACACGTAGTAGTCTGTTAGAAATGGTTGCCGCAACTGCAACAGTAATGTCTGAAATTTGCCAAAAATAGTACTGGGCTGTTGCACTTCAGAAATTCAAAAAAGCCGTAAGAAAATGCCCTATTTTGTCTCCATCTGAAGCCTATTTTTATACATAATGTGTGTGCGTACTGATACACATTTGTGAGTTGGTTCTTGACAGTATGTGAACAATATTAATTATTTCTCTTAGTTTTATGTTTGTATCCATTAAACCCAGCTGAGGTTAGTATCAGCAATCTTTCCATACATCAAACCAGACCTTACAGATAGCTAATTGGAGGTTACTTTTACACAAGGCAACAAACTCTCTCCAAAGCCCACAAAAGTGGTGTGGCTATTGCAGACAGAGGGGAATCTCCAAAGAACATTACATGCAAAGCAAAAATAATTTCCCGGTCATCCATACTCATTAGTCAAGCCTAGGTGCACAAGAAAACTGGCTGATGTCCCCAGTTTTTCACTGTACGAGAGGCTACGAATGCCTCTCAGATAAGATATGAGAGGTATGATATCTCAGCTGTAGCTTTCTCTTGCTGTTACATTTTGTAGTGCGCTCAAGAGTGTGCAACAGGTTCATAGAAGAAAATACACCTTAAACATAATAACATGGTCTCCATCACTTCCACCTGTAGAAAGTTGACACAATGTGCTACCCAGAAGGAAGTCAAAATATTCTTGCTAACTGGCTCCATGTCACACCCCACAGATTTCTTTCTGCTGAGAAGAGAGAGGCAAATGTTACCTGTATTTCTTTCCTGAACTATCTGTTGCATCCTTTTACAGTGTTCTGTAAGTCACCTTAAAACATACAAGCCTTTAGTTCTTCTGTGCTTTTGGGGTGGGTTATTACGGTTTGGGAGGTTTTGGACTTTGCAATTGTTCCCAAACATTACGAATAGCTGTTATCTATCACAGAAGACTTGAAATATGTTGGCAAAGCTACTTGATATCATTTCTATAGAAATTATGGCCAATAATTTTCTTTACTTGTGCATATTGCTTACTTGCTGGACAGAGTCCAGGTGATAGCCCCTGAAGGAGTTCTACATCAAACAAATGTACAAACAAAACAAGCAAAAATTTGCAGCTTTTCCCCCTTTTCCTATTAGTTAGTATAATGCCATGTTATGTAATTAGAGCAGCGTACAGTAATCTGTTGTCCAAAATTTGTTTGCATTTGCTGTATGCAACACGTGGTCTCTTTCCAGTACTTGTTGCCCCACAAGAACCCATCTGAAAATCTTAACACTTTTTTTTTTTTTTTTTTTTAAAGCTGCAGCAATTAAATACATAAAAATAAAGGCTTGTGGGGATATACAATCCAAGCTAGTTTGAAACCTCTGGTGGGACTACAGTTGCTAGGTGACTGGACCTTCAGATCTTCAATGCAATTTTTCTTCATTTGAGTCCTGTGCATGGCTGAGAAACAGCATGTAGCAGCCTCAGCCTGGTGCCTGGCTGCTGTAGACAGGAAGCGTTTCTTATCTAGCGTACAGCTCTTAGACAACAGAGACACAAAATGAGCCCGTGGCTGCAGTTCAGCTAGTCAAACATTTTTGACTGTTCATGTAACAACCCAGGAGGAAGACTGCCCAGTCCAAGTGGGAGTGCCTCCTTCCCAGGCTCCCAGCTGCGCTCCTTCTGCAGCCCACTGTGTGCCACCAGACAAGTGAACTCACTATTGTCTCATGCTCCTGTGGCATGATTCGGTTATATCCATAAAAGGTACTCTACAATGTGCCTCTTACGGGACCTGGCTTACTGAAGCTATGCTCTGAGCTCCTGCATGTTCTGGGAGCTGGAATGCACTTCCAGCTTTTCACTCGGGACCCCTCACTCGTCAGCTTTAGTTTAGTTGTCAAAGTGTTTTCTGTAAAAAGGCAAAAGCGCTCTACAAAGCTTTGCCAAGAAACAGTGCAGGGGTGGAGGGCTCATTCTGCCAGCCAGTGACAAAACACGGGTCTTCCAAGTCCTGGCTCTGTTTTCCAGTGGTTCAAGCTCAGTCTTGTCAAGCCTAGGAACTGTGCTGCTAAGGTCAAAGGACTATCTCCAGGGCTGCACTGCACCATCTATTTGGTACTGAAACGGTGTTCTCCTGTGCTATACACAGGCTACTTCCAAAGAGGGCTTGAATTTAACTCCTGGAATATTGGGTACATAAAACCTAGGAAATGCAACACCCATGCTTAAAACCTGGAAGTGCATTTTTTTAAATATAACTTCAGGGGACTTTCTCAAGATCTGGGAGAAAGCCATGGATACAACAAGGTTCCCACACCAGTGTATGTCAGTTAGGTATTATCACGGGCATATGGCAGGTGAGAAAAAAAACCCCAGGTCAAGTTCAAGCAGCTGTCCAAATATTACATTGTAATGAACTCACTGTTAGGAAATCATGCTGAAATGCATTACTTGAGGTCCTATATAGCAAATTCAACTAATTATTAGTGATCCAAGAAGTGTCAGGTACACATTTTCCATCTCAAGCACAGGACATCATATTTATTTGATGTCACTAAAAAAAGTTTGCCCCAAAAATGTCAAGAAGTATACAGAAGCCTTCTAACGAGTCATTTGCACATTAAATTGAATGACTAAATGGTGAGGCCTTGGTTCTCACTCACTGCTGAAACACCTGGTCCTTTTCCAGATGAATGAAGGCAGCCAGGGATAAAGAGGAAGAAGTGCATACACTGTTGCTCTGGCTACCTGTCTGCTAAGTGAAAACATCGCTGCATTAGGGCTAAACTGATCTCAGTCGGTTTCCCTTTCCACCAGAAGGATTGCCTGCTAGACCTGACAAATGTCCTCTCATATCTCGTTTCTCTTTTTTCCCTCTCCATGCAGATATTTGAAGCAGTTGGTGAACAATGTCACTTTTGGTCAAATTTCCTGAAAAGATGAAAGTGTTTGCCTTGAGGAAACTGTGTTCTATTACACAGAGCCCGTTTACTTTTCCCCTACTGTGCTTTACAACTTGCAAGCGCTGTCTCTGCAGATAATAAGATTTTTGCTCTGCAGCGTCATTTAAGCTATGGTATCTTCTGTCAGTGTCGGCACTTGAGAGCTTTAATACTGTCAAAGTTGCAAAGGAGCAATTGAAGCAGAAGAGACAGAAAATGCTAGCCATCTTCTTGTTCAACTTTGAAAATTATTTTTGCAAAGAGAAACCAGCGATACACTATGTCACTAAGCAACTGGTCAAACAAGAAATTGATGGAAGACTTAAAAAAATATTTCTGGTCATATTTGCACTTGAGAGACATTTTAGGAAAACAAGAGGATATACCTCTGTTTAATGATTCTATTTAACACTTGAATTCATCAGCCAATGATTTCAAGAGAAGCCAAAAAAATTCTAAAGATTTAGGAAGAAAGGAGAAAACTCTACTCCTTTTCAATTTGTGATCCTAAAAATCAACTTTGTTGTAAAAATCTCTATGCTGTATGACTAAAAGTAGCCTGAGAGTGCTAAAAAATGGAAGTGTGATTCTGTGGTTGGGAATTTGGTTAGCGTTCCAAACTGACTCATACAAATCTCATTGCTGGATCAGGACCTTAGAAAGAACCATATGCCAATTTTGTGAGCATCAGGATGTGAGAGCACATGACTAATAACTTCTTGGGTTATATGATCTAGTCATGTGTAGGTTTTCTTGTTCTGTTTTAATGTAACATCATTTCAATGCAAAAAAAAAAAAAATTTGTAAAAAAGTCACAATATTGTGAATACCAAGCATTTAAAAAACACTGACCTGAACTGCAGAAATAAATCAAAATGTTAAATCATAAACCTGAAGGAGGGTAAGAGATAACAGGACATACATCAAGTATGGTTGTGGAGGAGGAGGAATAACTGGGAGTAAAGGAAAAACAGAAAAAGAAAGGAAAATAATTATAAGACTGAAACATCCCTGCTCTGAGCAGAAGAGCAAAAGAATAATAAGGGGGCTAGAATTACAAATACAATGCCAAATTTACAGAAACTTTAGCACAGTCTTGAAGTCTGTGCTGATTTTTTTTTCTTTTTCTTTTGCCAATGTCATATTTTGTTTTGCCTCGTTAGAGAGGGGTTTGGATTTGTTTCTAATTGAATTAAAGAGATGATAGGTAAGGATCGTGGACTGCTATTCTTTGAATTGTGAATGAGGTGCCTTCCTGGGATTTTTTTTTCTCCTATAGCTACCAAAATACTCAGAAACTCACCCCAACTTCCATTTAAACAATGGAAGTCCTCCTTCCTACCAGCTGTCTGGTGGGTCTATTTTCTATTTGAATGTCTTGTCAATTCTGGTTAGCTTAAGGCTGTCCATCAAATTAAGAATGTGCAGTCTTAAGAGAAATGGTGCTATTTCCACGTACATATTATAAGATAATGCAAATGTATGCCCTAGAAAAGACAAGAGTGGGATTTAACTAAGTTTTTGAGAATTCTGAAAAATACAGAGGAAAACAAAATACATCAGTCATTTCTTATACTGCTTCAAAACAAATTAGACAAGAGAGATAATATGTTAAGCCCCAAAGCAAGCTGTTTGCTGTTAAAAAAATAATAAAAGTCAATAGCAACTACTGTAATATGTCATATTAAGCCATATTACATCTTTCTTAACTGTACACAAATCCCCTCTTAAGGGTTTGTTGACTGCAGTCTTTTATGCACAAAGAAGTGAAGAAATAACAAGGATGGAGTAGGACATATACCTTTCAATGCTGCTGTATTTCTGCTTTCTTCTGGCATGGGCTTTGTGTGGTCTTGTCTGACACCAAAGACACAAGATAAATCAAGTATGGTATTTGACTATGTTCACAAGAGCAAGAAAAATGTACAACATGTGTGGACTTGCAGCTGGAAGGAGGTGGTGCTCAGGATGCCCACACACTGTGCATTTTGGGAGAGGTTACTTTGGATCAGCTCTAATTTGGTCCTGTGGACTGAACACCAGTTAGATCACTTCCAACTGAAGTCTCTGGTCTTAAAGACACAGGACGCATTACCAGAATAGAGACAAGACATCCAGGTTTCTTCTTTCTTTTTCCCCCCAATACAGCAAAAAATAGAGATTAGGTTTTTGAAACGATACACTATCCTGTAAGTCTCAGACTTGTTTTATAAAGACTGCACAAGTACAGGAAAAGATGGCACTCACATCACAGAGATATGTGCTGAATCATGCTAAGCATACATGTGTATGAAAGGGGGTCATGATAAAAGCAAATATAGCACTGTTGATTATACTGTATGTATATGAGCAAGCTACCATAGACACCAACATCTGGCAGATGCTTATTACACCACGGCAAAGCTCTGCTACCTACAGAAAGATTAAAATATTAATCACTTATTCATTCAGTAGCTTGTCAACCACTTTAATACTTTCTAATGTCTCCTGATAATAGTAGTTTCCTGAAATGAATAGTGCCTAAATCATCATAGGATGATGTCAGAAACAATCCTGGAAATTACAAGTCTATAAGAAGGGATTTAAAAATCAGATACGTTGTATTGAATTAAAGCTTCATAATAACTGTAGAGATATTTAGAATTTTTTTAGATCACAAATGTAAGTAAGAAAATATAATTTCACAGTACACTACTTCTCTATTTTTCTCATTTTCTTTCCCTTTCTATACTCAAGAATAAAACTGTGAAGCATACTTTCCGTGAAACATACTTTCTTGCATCAACAGCATAATTCTAGATACATTCATTTTTATGACTCTGTAAATTGTACATATTCGATTAGGCTAATGAAGAGATTGCTTTACTGTTGTTATTATTATTTCACTTTTTAGGTGTGTTTCTGATGTGAAGGCAACAATAATTTTAAAAGATATTTTATGTAAAATTCTCCAGAAATTTTCTTGGCCAGGTTCTGATGCACTGACTATCTCCTGGGTGATTGCCCCAAATCCTCTGACAAATTATCCACATCAGCTGGTCACAATCTCTTCTTTAAGAAATCCTGACTTAACAAACAGATTCATTAGGGATAGTTATCCTGCCTTCAGAACTAAATATCAGTGACCTGATGAAGACCCTTAAAAAAAATGGAGGTGTTGAATTAGTAATTTTGGAACAGGATGGATTTTTGCCACCAGGATGAACTTCATAGAAATAAAAAATGGGTCAAAACAAAACTAAGAACTGAGGAGTTTTGCAAAGGTGGAAGATCACACAGTTCAAGAGTACACATCCTTTGCAGGTAAAGTAACAAAAGTTTACCTAGACTAAGGACAGCTGCAGGGAGAAACAATGAAGAAGAGCTTGAACCAGTCAAGTCCCATCGAAACAGGGCATAGAAAGTAGGTAGTCAGACCAAATGGGTATGTGCTTCTATGCCAATACAGAGGCGGAACTGGGATGAATTAAAACTGAATTCATTGTTCAGCCTGGAGAAAAGAAGGCTTCAAGGAGACTTAATAGCAGCCTTCCAGTACCTGAAGGGGGCTACAGGAGAGATGGGGAGGCACTCTTTATCAGGGGGTGTAGTGACAGGACAAGGGGTAACGGTTATAAGCTGGAAGAGGGCAGATTTAGATTAGATATAAGGAAGAAATTTTTCACTGTGAGGGTGGTGAGGCAGTGGCCCAGGTTGCCCAGAGAAGCTGTGGATGCCCCATCCCTGGAGGGGTTTCAAGGCCAGGCTGGATGAGGCTTTGAGCAACCTGGGCTAGTGGGAGGTGTCCCTGCCCATGGCAGGGGGGTGGAACTCGATGATCTTTAAGGTCCTTTCCAACCCAAACTATTCTATGATTCTATCCTTCTATTATTCTATGAATACTGAATGAGAAATATCATATTAGAAAGATACTAGAAATAAAATAGTTACTGGGACACTGCATTTCCAAGGTGAAAAATACATGGGGGGAAAATGAAAAGAAGCAAGGTCCCAAGATGGTTCAGCTGATTATAGGAATCTGCCAGCTGTTAAGCAGCTGCTGTATTTCAGTTCAAGCAGTGGCTTTTCAGCAATGCAGCAGGCAAAATAATTCTTCTAAGTCTGTAAAGTCTTACTATGCTTTCAAACGGACCAATATATGTAAAAATCTAACAAATCATCTGTACAATTGTGCAATTAATGAAACCTATCTGTTGCTGTGTCCAATAATACTGTAACATCATGCAGCAACAACTCAGTGTGTTAGAGTTCACCACTGCAGTCCTTTGAGTTACTGTTACGGAACACCATCAGCTCTCTGGGGTTTTTTAGTAAGCATTGCATGCACATCATGGCATAGCATATTGGGTAATCCAGACAAGAATACTGACAGGAGTAGGATACAAGCATAAATTGATCAATAATTTGATCTAGCAATGCAACTTTATGGCAAAAGACATTGCATAATTTAATGAGTCAGTTTATTTAGGGAGTTAAGACATCTTTCCACAGTCCAAATAGAAAACCAGTCACCTAACACCCTTCAAAGGCACACTTCCTAAGGTCGACCAGCACTTGTATGTCTCCTGAGCACAGCACAGACAACACCAACTGAGCTCTGAAAACTATATATCCATAATGGTGCTGTCTCTCTGCCTGCTGTGCTATTGTGATCATATCGATTCTGGTTTCAGTGCTGGAATGGATTCTGTAAGCTCTGCACTATGTCCTCATCAGTGCTGCTACATCCACATTAAATGGGGAGTGGGAGGCAGAGGGCACTAAGGCAGCTTGAACCAGTTGAAGCAGAGACTGCCCTGATGCTACTTTCCCTTCTATCCTGTGCCAGCCGTCACATGTTTAACAGGCTCTGGGAACTCACCAGGCTAAAAATAACCCACTCTTCACAAATAATCTCATTTTTCAAAATTGTGCCCCTTGAGAGATAGCATGTTTTTCAACAGTGAGCAACATGAGATGCACCGCTGCATGCAAACTTGTTCCAGCTGAACAAAATTAATAAGGCAAGATGCCACAGATATTTGTATTAAGTCATAAAATGTTGGCCGTGGTTATTTCCACAGGGAAACTGGTGACAATTATGAAGGTGCTGACTTTGAAGATGCATAGTGCATTTAAGGTACTTATAGTGGCAAAAGAACTTAGAAAAAGACTTCAAACATCAAGGTTATTTAAAAGTACAGGTACAGAACAGTACCAGTCAATGGAACTAATATTCTTTGCTAAGCTGCAGCTCTGTCAAGAACATCCACTTCAGGAGAATAGTCCAGGCTGGTTTGGATCAATAATAAACCTACATTCTGAACCTGACAGTGATTTCTTAGAGATATGGTCCCCCAACCACACAGCTCTTATCCATGCTGCCCATATAGAAAGAGGTACGGTGGATAAATACCTCCAGCCTCCAAATGAAGACCAATTATGGACTAAGTACACTAATTGCCTACTGCCACTAGGTAGGCTATGGGCTGGGAAAGTTTGGGACCCACTGCACTAGAACCACGCTCTGAAATGTCCTAAAGGATCTCCTAAAAAGGTCCTAAATATGTAGCAAAACAGTTCACTACAAGGAGAAAGAATAGTTTGTATCAGAGGTGGAGGCTGAAGGTGCCAAGGGCTACAGCAGAAAGCTCTGAGAAATTTCACAGAATTATAGTACAAGGGAAAAAAAACTGAAGAGTATTTCCCTAAAAAAAATGGTAGATGCTTGAGGGAAGAAAGCTCAGAGAAAATATGTTAGATTTTCAATCTGTTGGGGTTGTTTGTTTTGTGGGGTTTTTTTTATCCCCAGCTGAAAGCAGAGGAAATTTATTACGGGATTACAAGGGAGAATATGTTTGGGCCCAAAGTAGAAACACAGATACCAGGTAATTTTTTTTTTTTTTTTAATAAGGACTCTAAATATTTCATACCACCACTGTAGAGTATACACTAAGTGCCATTCTAATAAAGCTGGGCCATAATATAATATTCATGATGACATTTACAGGGTCAGTGAAAAAATATGAAAGGTGCACAAATTACAGACACAAGGATTTGAAAACTACACAGACTATCACCCAGTCATGAAGCTGCAAGTAAAGAAGTGAAAGAGGCAGTTGCAAAGAAAGAAATGAGTTGCAAAGAAAGAAATGTTCATGTCCATGCTCTAAGCAGAGACAGGCAGACAAGCAGTCGACAGCCTGCCTAGTATTAAGGCCTAAAGACAGATGGACAAGAGCAATACTGACAGTTAGCTAATGTTCATTTGAAAAACCCAATCAAGTAATCAAAGTCCAAGAACTACAAATTAACCGTGTTATATAGATGATGGAAACAGTACTGGTACCAGCCAGCTAGCAAACAAGGCAAGCCAGCCACCACTTTAGTCTAGGACTACCAGAACCAAACAGAAGACCAAGGGGTGATGCAGTAGCTAGTGAACAGATGCCCACCCACCACAGAGATCACATGAAGAGTTAAGAAGTGAAACAGCCATACCCACAGTCCCCAGACAGAATAATTTTTCACAAAAGATCAAAGCTCAAAATCAATGTTTTCAGCAGTTGCTGAAGGTTATGAGTATCATGCAGCATTTTGATAACTTTTTTTTTTTTTTTAATTTAAATAAGCATCCCAGGAGAGGACTATAAACATCAAATGTCTCTTGCAAAGATATGTCACACAGTGCAGATTCACCAATATTTAATTCAACTAGTGCACAATTCCTTTTATTAAAAAAAAATACCCTACCTTTTTCCACACTTCTGGCTTCTTTTGTCAAAGAGCAGTTTGCTCTGGAAATTTTTACCCTGCAATGGCACTCTGGCAAACCTGTCAAGGAATTTGGATGTGTTGTGAGACAGAGCCTGGCTGGGAACCATTAAGGAAAGGTAATGTCAAGTCCAGTGGCTGTGGCATTAAAACTACTGCACAAGCTATTATTTTGTCACGTGCAGTTCAAAAGTAGTTGATGAGGCCTATGATGAAATATGACCAGGAATACATGCAAGACCTTTGTATTTTTGCCTTTATCCAAAACATGATTGTGCATTTGACTCCTGAAATGGGTTGAGACAGTTTCTGCAGCCTAGTGTCCAAGAAGGACGCAGGCATCACCGCACTGATGCCAAAACTGACTGAATGGTTCTAGCAGCTCAAGTGATAGGTCACCCCATTTAGTTTTCTCTGTTGCACAGCTCCTCCTCAACAGTTCTGCTACGTGAGAAAAAGCGAACCGAACCAAACCACCATGGGACAGACTGAACCAAACAGAGCCACGGAGAGCACTCTTCAGGCTCTCACAAGCGATCGCGGGGAACAGCGGCATGCCATGCTCTGCACAAAAATTAAGTTGGAAGAATAAACTGTGGAAAAATACAAGGTCTCTTGTGTTCTCATCACCTAAAAGAGAAGTCATCCACAGAGCAATAGGATATGAGAAAGGAACCTTGGCTAATCTGGTGTGAAAAGTGACTGATGCATAGCAGGCAGCTACGCACATCCCTGCCTGTGTGTCACTGCACAAAGCACTGCAACGAAGATGTGCAAGACACTAGCTCAGAAAAAAACAGGTTTGGTTTCACAGTGTTTTGTATAGCCACCCTGATGTTTTCATTCTGGAGGTATTTTATGTGTGTATACAAATATATGAAAGAATCCCAAAACTCCACTGAGAGAAACTACACAGTAAAGGACCAAGACCAAAAACCAAAAATAGATCAGGGAGAAATAAATTAGTCTAGCCCTGTAACCCTTTCAAGAGATTCAAAATAGCACAGTAGGAAATCCATAGGAGAGCAAATCCCTTTCATCCTGTACAGTTAGCCAAAACCAACTATGTAACAAGGGATATCTCCTTTCAAGTTGTAAAGGCCTAGATACTCTGCAGAAATTAGAAGTTTGCCTGGGTATAACACGATAATTAATAATTCTGAGTTATCTAAAATGCAAATTAGGCTGCCAGATACATTCCATTAATGATCCTTTTAAATTTACAACAGCATTTCCAGAAAAATTATTTCCTCACAAACGTAGGTCAGTGACTGTATTCCATTGATCAGATAACTGGAATATCTTAACCTACTTAAAGGAGTTTAAATTTAAACTTATTTCCAAAACCATCCACTATGTGTGTGTGTGACATCTTCATATGTTTTTATCTGCATATGTTTTATATAAGTATATATAATATCCACATGTGTTCCTAATTCAAATTTAGAATGACTGAAAAAGTAATCCCAAATATTATCATAAAAACATATAAAATATAAAACATCAATGCAATAGCCCTTGATTACTTCTAACTACAATTCAACCCAAATTTTCATGCTGCCCTGCCATATTGCCCACTCTCACTTCATGTAGCCAATGCTTAACAGCTTTGCAAGCGAGCAAGCTATGCTAATGCTCTGGTGTAATTTCATACAAAATATCCCTTGACATGCTTTATTTGTTTTTCTAGTTAAGTGCTTAGCCAACCCACACAGCAACATGGACACATGTAAATCTGTGAGTGTACATCATGCTTCTCCACTCCTGCAAATTACTCCCACCTTCCTGGAAATGCACGTGCAAACCTCCTACCTCCGAAATGCAGATGGTATTAATTACCAGAAAGGACCTAAATGTTTACAACAGGGATTTAACATTTTCATCAACATGTTTCTTTACTAAGTATTAATAAAAAAAAATAGGTGGAATAAGGGCAATGTTTGCCAAACTAGAACCAGAAGTAATGTGAATTTACAATTTTCATGCAATTCTGCTTTAAATAGTTACTCAAAGATACACCCACTGCCAAGTGATTTACAATTTACTTCTCATTAAATAAAGTCCAATTTTTATATAGCAACTATCTACTCACTCAAATGAACCATGACTCTTCTTCCTTCTAACATTGGAAACCAGAGGACTTCTAGTCAGGGTGAAGAGAGCAGCAGCGTTGTCTGCAGTGGTCTCTCCAGTTTGTTTGTTGTGCTTAGGCGCTGGCCCTTCCAAGGACTTGTGAATTTGAACAGAATACAATCCACAGGGCAAAAAAAAAGTGATGTTCACAGCATGTCAAAAGTATCAGCTGGTTTGGTAGCCCCTGAAGCTGAGCCACGGCAGGGAGCAGACAGTACCTGCCCCACCACTGACCTCCATCTGAGGGGCAGCAACAACCATGGCACCACGGGTCTGATGGTCATGCTCTGCCCCCCTTGCCCTGCTGGTACCAGCACCAGTGTGGCCAGTCTGCAAGGGGAATGCCAGTTCATTTGAATTACTGGACTGAATGGCCAGCGAGTGGTAACTGTGTGATGATTATGGGCAAGATTAACACAAAATCAGCCATTTCTTTCTGTTAGATGTGCAGAACTACCACTGCATCTAATTTTTGTTACCACTGTAGGTTAATGTGCATGGTTTCCCACTGCCTGACATAATTCAAGGGCCTGAATTAACTTTATTGAGAGATCATTTGACTCTGGGAAAAGGGGAGCAGAGAGAAAAAAAATAAGAGAGTAGGAAACAATTTCCAAAACCTGCTACCAACAGCATGGGAATCAGTAAAATCTCTAGGAAAGAGCTCTACTGAGAACATGACTGAATGTGCCCCAGGCACTAGGCATAAAATAGCAAGTGGGTAACAGGACATAAAATAAGAGTTTCTTTGACCATATTCTCCATGAAAGCAACCGTGGTGCGAAAGTCCAGATACCCAGACATGCATCCAGAGAGTAGCTACACTGACACACGCAGAAAGCACAGATTCCCCTTCTGCAAGAGATGAGTAAAGATCTCCCTCAGCTGTTGTACACAGAGCAAATACCTGAGGTGAGGCTCACCTCATCCCAAGCAGAAAAACAGCAGAGTGCTGCAGCCTTCCTCTAATTCAGCTGATTCCTTGGATGCTTCCCTTACACCACTCTCAGTCTGAGCTCAGCTTTCCCTCTCTCTGCTACAATCCTTTTACACTCTATTTGGCCTCACTTTCTGCTATATAAATCTCTGTATTTACAGCAGGCAGCTGTGATCATTCCTTGAGCCATGAGGAGAAACTCTTTTCCTGGAACAGATCAGTGCCAGAGACATACACATATGCAGAAAACCCTTCCACAGGACTAGAAGTGTTCTGCTGGAGTGCTCACTAACAAAAGCATACCTTCAGAGGTAAGGGACACCGTGTCAGAGTGAGTGGCAATAAAGGCAGAAAGAATTATTTCCAGAAGACATAGGAAGCTTTTAAACAGACAGGACAGTTCCTTACCTTCCCTGAAATCAGCTTCTTTCTAGATGTACATACCTTAAGGCAACATGGATGCATCAATGATAGGGTTACTATGATAATTTGTTATCCTACCTCAGTGCCTTAATATTTACTGCTTACTATCAAGCACAATAATAATACATTTATTTGGGAGGAGGCAGGGACCATCGTTCTGTTTTGCAATAACACACCACCCAGTTCAACAAAATCCTGATGCACGTCTTTGCTGGGGGATTTTTTATTTTTATTATTTATTTTGCTAAATTTAGTTTTCTGGGCAAAAGTACTTATGAGGTACTGGAGAAAGAAGAGTGGAAGGTTTGGGGGGGTTGATTTGCCTGTCTAAGCAAGCTCTGCCTGACCCTCCCTTCCCCTTCTATCCCTCTGCATGGCACTCATTTTCATAGGGGTTACTAACATGAGGGGTGGTGTGATGTCCTCTGACAGTCAAGTAAGAGGCAACCAAGGAACAGCCTCTACTTTAAGATAACCTACATGCCATGTTGTCTTTCCTGTGTCATAGCTTAAGAAACCTTCGCCTTTCAGGACTATATAGGCCATAATGGTGCGTTTAAGTGGAGCCAAATAAAATTCTAATAATATGTTTTTATTCTTTTTCTAAAGTGAAAACATCTTCATATCAACTTAACTCACTCAGACCTCCAGTTGCCACTGATTTGTCAGGCTTCTTAGCATGAAAACTTAGCATGTGCTTCTCATATACTCTGTCTTCGGTGATTGCTAATGCTCTGGAAATCACCAGCCCTGATGCTTGTGATCATCAGTGTGATTAAGAAGAAAAATCTAAGCTGTGCAGTCCCAACAACATGATAGCCCAGCCACGATCCCTCCTGGTAACACAGATAGCACTTATCTGTGTGATTCTATCTGATAATTTCTTTCTTTCTCCTCTGTGTATGATCTCATCACAGCAAACTATATTATTCCCGTTACTGAGCATATGGCTGCAAGAAAAGTCTTAAAATGCCTTCTTAAAAATATTTTCAGTGTACTAATACAATGACGGTAAATGTATTCAGGGGTTATTTGATAAACAGTTATAATCAAACACAGAACTAACAAAGGAAAAAACATCAGGTATAGATTTTCAGTTTATATAAGCAAAAGTCACTGGAGCTATGGTGGGAAGTATACTCTGGATCAAGGAAAAAGCTGAATTCTTAATTGTGGAATGTATAAATTCCTCTCCTGTTTGGATAAGTTCTCATAATTAATGAAGCGCCTTTCACTATGTTTTTACTGCCAGTGCCCGAGCAAACAGTTGCACAATCACACTGGTACCATTTTAGTATGCACTTTTGATTGTCTGTCTGGTACCAGTGGTTCCTATCTTGACCTTTGAAACACAACATCTTACTGAAGTCTAGCAATTAACGAAAGCCAATCACAAACTGACGCAGAGTTTCCGTGCTCATTCATGGAATAACCAGCCTGTGGTGCTCATGGAGATGCCTGTGGGGACCACAGCATGACTCAAATGACCATCTAGCAGGAACTCAGTCCTGTGAAGCTGCCACAACCCTCTTACACAAAACAAGAGTCCCAGCTTACAAAGTTCTTTCTGCACCGCTCTAGCCAGTTGCAAGAACTAATGCCTCGACTTAAAGGTTTCATTCTACCTAGATCATGGGGAGCTGCATGACTAGGTACCTTTCAGATGTTTCAGCCCAAACTGAATAAAACAGCTAAGACATTTTCAGTAGGCAAACCTCAAAGGCGCTCAAGCGAGTACTCCTGGTGCAGCTGGAGCATTATCGTAACACAGCTTCTGCAGCACAGGTCATCCAGGGGTATCCGCTTCAGGCCCAAGGTCTTTTGTCATGGAACAGGGAGAGCTGGACCTCCTTCTGCAGAGGAAAGGCATTTAAAGCCATTTCTCAGAGTTTAACCACCTTTCCTTTGCTGTGCCCAGTAAATGCCCAAGGTAATAGGGACACACTAAACAATTTCCATTTGCATTCATTTGTACTTCACAGTTTATATATGTCCCACCTGATGTGGAGTCTGACAAATGGCAAGACACTCCTGAGTCAACATTCATCAAACATTCCACCCGAGAGTACTGAGTACTGAGTACTGAGGGAGCTGGCAGGGGAGCTTGCCAAGCCACTCTCCATCATTTATTAACAGTCCTGGCTAACAGGGGAGGTCCCAGAAGACTGGAAAATTGCCAATGTGACACCACTCTACAAGAAGGGCCGTAAGGAGGACCCA
>NW_010107013.1:348-9048 GCF_000699245.1 Pterocles gutturalis | reverse complement strand
CTGCGCTACACCGGGAGGGGACCGTGTCCAGGGCTCTGTCCCCCGCCGAGTCTGTGCCCCCCCGGGTTCTCCTGGGGCAGCTCAGCCAGGGAGCCTCCCCGCCAGCCAGAAAGACCGGGACCGGCCCAGCTCTTCCTCTCCTGGTGACTTGGTCTGAGGATTTGCCTCGACTGTAGAAACGAACTATGACACAGAGCTCTCCGTGACCTAGCCTTGACTTTTATTGACTCTCCAAAAACGTTGCTGTTATCGGCAGGGGTTTATTTTTACATGGAACTTTTCACATTTTTTTTAAGAGAGTTGCTGACATGGCTGGTCTACTGACCCAGCTGGGAGAGCAAGCAACATGGCACAGCAGGACTTGCAGAGCCCCATCCGTGTGAAGCTTAGAGTACTGGATGGACTGAACCCTTCTGAGGTCATCCTATGTTGCTCAGTTCATCTCAAATTAACAATTAACATATATCAAACCAAATGAAAACTGACATTGTTCCTCACACAAGTCAGAAGGTGCTTTGCTATCGATTTCAAGGATTAGGTTGTTGAAAAGATTTGCTGAACCAGCATGTGAGCTAGAATGAATCAGGTTGCACGGGGAGAGAGAATGGGAACGCAGGGAAGTTCATGGGAGCATATCAGCAGGCAAAACTGCTGCAGATTTCTCAGAGTTGGATGGTGATAAGCCGGCTGAGACAGGCAGAATGATGATCCAACTCAAACAATTCTTCTGCACCATTGTGGAAGAAAATAAAAGTTAATCTTGCTTATCCCTGCAAGTATCGGCACTTCCTCATTTCTGCAGAACTATTCTGGCTATCTCAGACTGGCTGGCAGTTGTCAGTAAAAGGTGGAAGCCTCACCAGAAACTTAGTCTGCAAGACTTCCTCTTGATTTGCAAAGTAAGGACTAAGGCTATCTGAAAAGAAGAATTAAATATCTGAATGACTGGCTGCTTAGTAGAACCAAATCTCAGACTCGGTCTCGAGGCAAGAAAATACTCAGTGCACGGTATCAGCCAATGCAAATCGTCACCAGTTCCTGCACAGAGTGGATGTAAGTGGTACCTGATCGAGAGGCACTCACCCTCCACTGCCAGCGCTGGTCCTCATTTATTGAGTGTCTCCAAGCAAGTCACTGAAGAGAACACTTTTAAAACTAGTTTCTGCCTTTCAATGCTCAGACTAATCAAGCTCATTAAGCTTCAGTTGTTTTTTAGGAGCTGAGACAGATCAGCATACGTTCACCCTGTACTCATAATGTGTTTGCTGGAGCACTATGTGGGGCTGCTTTGGAAAAATTTGGTCGTTGCATGTTGTATTTGCCGGGCATAAAAGTCAAACAGCAGACACTGCTGAAAGCAAGGAGCTAGAAGTATTTGTCATTAGAGTGATTCCGTTACAGTACTCTCCACAGTTCAAACTTGACTTTTATTTTTTACCAGAAATGTAACACTGCAAAAGACATTAAACTCTGTTGAAAACAAACAGGTCCCTATCGGGACAGGAGCTGCAACCAGGTGGAGTGTAGCTGCCTGACTCTGCTCCTCCCTGAGAAGGACATCCAGTGATTCCAGCATGAACTGGTATCTCAGATCTACCCAACAGGACACCCTGCATCTTCCTGATGGGTGATGACATCTTCGCCTCTGGGTCACTGTCCTTATGTACTCATGTAACACATGACCCCATTGCCTGGCAGGATATATGCTACTGGCTGGATCACCAGCTACATCCTTCAGGATGTCCAGGAGTCCTTCTGACATCAGACCAAGGCAAGAAAAGGAGGAGCTGATGTAAGAGCACCTGCAGGACTCCTCAAGGAAACTGATGCCAGCCCTTCTGGGGTCAGACTCACTCCACGGATTTTTTTTTTTCCATAAGACAACACTGGATGATTCATCCTTACGTCGGGCTAGGAAGGCCTCCTCTGCTGAAGAGCAGAGAGGGGTGGGAAGAGAGAAGGCACTCCAAGCAAGGTTCTGCAAGGGCACAGATCACTTCTGAATATCTGCACTCCATCTTACTCATTTCTCTGTTGCCACCCTTCCTGTGCCTGTGGCTGATGAAAGAAAAAGCCCTTTGTACCAGAGTCACTGCAGGGCCTTGAGCACCATCCTTGACACCAGAAAAAGGGCCACAGAGCAGTGCTGAACAGAGCCCAAGAAGTGCAGTCCACCAGAACTCAGTCCTAGTCTTAACCGGTCAAAGGCTGGGCAATGACTCCATTTAAGGCCTCTATCCACTCCTTTTGCTCCCTATCGTTCTCACATATAAACACAAACTCTCTCATTGGTGTGATCACAGTGATCGCTGGTTTCCTCTTCCTCACCCGGACTCCCTGGGGCAAGCCAGCTTGTACTTCATATCCCTCATCCATCCTTCCGATAAAAACCTGTCCCTGTGCAAATGCATCCTGGAAAGAAACAGAAGACAGACATTAGCCAGGGGACAGCGCAGCTCCAGCAGTCACTGTTCTCTCGTTAGACATGGAGTAGGAACTGGAGACACCGATTGGGTGACAGGCAGCAGGAAACACATTGGAGTTTGTTTTTTTTTTACACTCGGGCATTCTCAGGAGGAAGAGAAGGTAGGGACCCACCCTTAAGGAGCTGGTTGGCAGGTGTTCAGAAGGAGCAAGGAAGGATACTCTTGTGGCTAGAGCAGTGCTAGGAAGCAGGATATTGGGGCTGCCAAGGCTCCGGTATTGGTATATTGCTCATCTTGCCCGAGGTTACAGGCGCAACGGCAGCAGGGCTCGGAGAGAGTGGGCTATGAATGCTACAGCCAGTAGCAGCTACTTTTAGAAGACTTCGATCCTCCTCACAGCCACTGTAAGGGCCAGAGTTCCCAAACAGCTCAGCTTCAAAGAGAACCATTGACAAGGGAGATGAGCTCTGGAGACTGAGCTTGCTTCGGTCTCGTGCAGCCACTGGAAGAGCTGGACGAGAGCAAGACCCTTCCTCCCCACCCAGCTTCATGAAGGGGCTTGTGGAATAGCAAAGAACACTCCTCTTACCAGTGGATTTTTATAGTACATCAGGTTCCTTTCTTGAGAATCCAGGCAGAACCAGCGCACCTTAAAGGCCTCCTTCTGCTGCAAGGAGATGGTAGAAGTTCTTTAAAGACCAAGGCCCAAAGGGGAGTTCGGCCTATTCAAGGCAGATCCCTGGACTGCTTAAATGACTCAGAACTTGGAGTTCAGCTCCATTCACCCCCGTAACTGTTAAAAGGTGCGTCACTGCTGTGTGCAGCCCTTGGCTCCCTTTTCCCTGTGTCCACACAAGAGATTTGCATTCAAGGACAATCCCTTGGGTAAGGCTGGGAAGTTTGGTTCTACCAGTGATCAAATTACCAGGATTAAGGAAGTTGCAGCAAATGGATTAACTGAAAGCACTACAGAGAATGATCCCTGGGCCAGTGGCAATAATGAGGAGAGTGTGCCATCAATTTCATCATTTTGGTCTGGGGTGTTGTCCCTAGCATTGCAGGCTGCACGATGGTAGGGACAAATGGTAGTTTTTCTTTTTTTTTTAAAGTGCTAATTCCATCAACTACACTCAATCTGACCATTCCCTGAGCTATTCATTGCCCCATGCTGAACTGAAGGGCCCACTTCTAGGGCTCACTTCAGTTTAAGCAGAATTTAGGCCTCAGCAGAAAAGTATTCTCTGTGCAAGTACCTGAAGGAAGATGTACTGGGAGACTAGCACTGAGCTGGGCCAAAACCTCAGCACATTCAATATCTGCATTTCACCACTGAACTTTTTAATGGGACTTTGGCTCATGGTTCACTCAGAGGAGAGCAAGGCAAGAAGTGGCAATATGTTCCAACAAGATCTCAGATCTTTATCTCCTTCAGCAGAGCCTGAAATCTCCCTCTCCCATTCCAACGAGTAGTAGCGCAAATACGTTCCCACAAAAACTGAAACCAAACCATAGGCTTCGCTGTGGAGAATTTGCTCAACTCTACTTTGCTGCTATCAGCAGATGTGATTTACGTGCTACTGACTTTAAGAGAAACAAGGAAGTAGGGGAGTCAGCATGTGATGTTCTGTTCTAGCAGGAGCTGCAGTTCTACAGATGCAGTTAGCAGACACACCAATCCACTTAGTGCTTTATAACAGGGCTTTGCACGTCCACTGCCAGCTAATCCATCCTGCTTACTCTTCAGGAAGGATTCTTCTTCCCAGTCTTTATTTTCCACACAAAATAAAACATGATCCCAAGAACACAACAGGTTTGAATGTAGTGTCTTTTATCGACCCAGGAAGCATACAGTCACTCAACAAATCGTTTACTAGTATCATAGACAAAACATCATAGAATTATCAAATATTCTCCATCTGGCATAATCCTATTTATGTACTACCAAGTATGCACTTACTTTTGGTCCTGTTTTCTCCATATATCCTTCTTTGACATAATTTCTTGTGATCCTGGGAATGAGCTAGGAGAACACAAACACACACAAAAAAAGCCTGTCTCATTCAAGCTTGCTTTTCTGTTCTGTTTTTGTCAAAGCTAATCACCATAAATTTTGGCTTTTGGGGCCTGGGGTGTTTTGGCTGCTCACTAAAGGGAAGTCTGAAATAAGAAGGAACATAAGATTTTTGAAAGATTACTCTTTATAAGGACTGCATAGAGACTTTTAGGCCTTAAATGTTGACTAGTTTTTGGATGTTATCCAGTGCAGCCTTCCCTTCTACCTCTTCTGTCGATTCCCAAGACCCATATGCTGCTGTTTGAGCACCCGACTCTGAAGAATTGAGAAAACATTTTCCCATGCTATGTTTGCATAGACTGCTTCAAGCCCTGTTCAGTTCTCACCTCAGGCTCAGGGACAGTTGGGAAGGTTGTTCTGAGATAATGGTAACGTGCTGCCCGAATGGCATTGAACCAGTCAACAATCTCCTGGGGAAAACAGCAAATACAAACATAAAGACAAAAATAACCAGAAGGAGGAAGAGTGCTGCCTCTCCAAAATGCCTGTCTCCTTCCTTGTCACCTCTTTGCAAAGATGTACTTTCTCCCCAAGGGGCAGAGAGAGTCAGTGACTTGTCCCAGACACCTGAAAAACATTGAGCCTTCAAAATGATTTTTAAATGTCCCTCCAGGAGGGTCCCAGATATTCTGTGTACAAAGGCTTTTTCAGTTGATTCAGTTACGGATTGTTTAAAAACCTTTGTACCAGAGACATGACAACTATGGCAAGGGAAGAAACAGAAATCTAACAAAACCTGTAGACATACTTCTTAAAATTATAATTGTTTGCTTGGAAATAATGCAGAACAGTATTTGTGGCAAGAAGGCTTCAACGAATGCTTAGACAGTTACCTTACAGAGGTTTACACACATGCTCCACTGAAGCCTTAAGACTATTCAGGGTGTGAAGTTGAATATATGCCCCAACAGAACAGGAGCAAGGGATTATAGTTACTAGTGTCAAACTCTGCAACTTTCTATATTCTACAAGTCATAATGACTTCAAATAAAACCAGACCGTGCAGAAACAGGGTCTCTTTTCCAAAATACAGATCCAACATCTAAGAATCTTGCTTATTCCACAATCTCAATGGTATTCACCTTTCCACTTTCATGATAGACAAAAAGGTTCCTTGTTTGACCATCAGTCTTGTATGTGATCTGCAGCCCATGAGCATGTTGGATTTTTTCTGTCTGGAACATTGCATTCAGATTCCCAATGCTGATAATGGCTTTTGGACCTCTGGACTGTGAAATGAAAAGCATCACTGTATTAAAGTGCTCTCAGGGAAGGTAATGGAGGACAGATTAGCTGTACGAGAACTAGATCCCTACTGAAGAGAAATCAGGCATCCTAAAATATCTGAATATTGGATATACCTGAAATATAAAGCCTTAATTACATGTTTACAAAGAGTGACACTTTCCTTGACAAATGCTGGGTCACTGTTTGAGAGGGATGCATCTGAGTTGCAAGGGATGGGTTCTGTCTCCAGTCCCATAGTTGGAGAACAATTAGCTGTACTCTCCCACAGAAGTGAGACATGTTGAGGATGATGCTGCAGCTGTTGATTAGAGTATATTTTGGCAATATAAGAGGTAACAGCTGCTAACAGATCTCTTCATCTTGCTCTTCAACTGCCAGTATTCATTTCCTTTGTTCACTAAGCAAAAGGAGGCTGCAGGGTTAACATAAGGAAAAGGGCTAAATCCAAAAAAGCAGCTGCCTAAGGTACCATATATGCTAATGGGGAAACATCTGGGCTGCTCCAAACACAGGCTGGCCTGGCTGCAAAACTAGAGGCAAAGCTGTTTATGCTGGTTTTTGCTGGTGAAGAGCAGGGTCTGAGGATGGATGTTGACCAGTTACCTACAGCCAACTCTGGCTGAGGAACTCACTTCTTTGGTGTAGTACTTCATCACCCCTTCTGCTGCTGACAGGAGAAAGTGCCTCTTCTGGAACTGTCTGCTTTCCCGCCCACGCTTCCAGAGGAATCCTTCACGGCTACCTGCAGATCAGACCAAGATAAGTGTCAAAAAAGAGCAGCACAATAGCAGGACTATTAATCTAAATGGTGATGTGGCACAGAGTTTCAAGTCTTTTCTCCATCTGAGAATTTTCACCTCATATGAAAAAATCAGTAGACAACTAGAGAACTGTGAGATCGGAATACACCCTTGCATTTGTCTAAGTGCCTTTTCTTAGGAGCTTCTTCTCAAAGTTAGACTCAAAGCATGGCCTGCACATCAAACAGTTCAAATATGACAAGCCAGCCTTAGAAATCTTCAAAGTTGCAAACAGAACACTGTGCTGTTGACCTTAAGGGTAACACCTTTTCCCTGACAATCCTAACTTTTACCTGCAGAACAAGGATCTTGGCAAACTCGGGTGGCAACAAACTCCTCACGCTCATATTTAGCTCTAATCCATTGATCTCTTAAAACCCTGAAAGAGGAAAACATGGATAAAACGGATCTGTCTCTACCCTATTTTCACCGACCAACCAACGAGACCTGCAGAGGGAAGCAGTAGTTCAACAGCTGTAACGGTCTGCAGCAGTGAATACACCGTTAACTTACAAGCAGTCATGGGACTGGGGGATGTAATAGTAGGGAGGGACTTTCGCCTCATATTTAGCTTTGGCACAGAGATTCCCGTGCTTCTTCATAAACTGAAATACAAAGGAAGTTACAGTTAGGCAACCACAAAATCAATACCATGTCATGAACATAAATTGAAACTTGTATCAAAGGGAGCACTGCACTTTTTGCTCAGTCTCATCATAACACTTAGTGTGTCTCTATACGTGTTTACAAATTCCCTTTGGCACGATAGTTTGCACTTTTTAGGTGGCTGAGCCTTTTCCAGCATTTACAGCTCTGAACCAGATGGGAAGGAACAGAAGATTGTGCTTGTTGATTAAAAGAACAAAAGAAAATAAGGAGAAAAACTATTTGTTTGTGATCTCCCTATACCTTCATCTCCTCCTAGACATTAACTGTGATTATATTATTAACACAATTCAGTTGAAAGATGAGAGGCTGAACCAATATTTAAGAAGAGTATATTGATTACCAAATAGAACATGCTATCTGGAAGTATCTGTGGGCTTCTAAACCACAGTGAGGAGTTACTGTGTGCTCTAAAAAAAATACACTGCAGGCTGTTAGAAACACAGTCACATATCAGTGTAATTTAATTGAGTAGGTCATAAAAAACCCCCAAAGTTACCCATGGAGTTAGCTTGGCTGTGTGTGGCTTTGTTCCTCTGTCCATGGTGGATGACAGGAATGACGAGGCAGAGGAGGTTACGATGAAATGTGGGGAAAAGTAAGTGAATTACTCCTTTTTCCTCTGTACCTCTATAAGATCGTTCTCCCAGAAGTCAAGCCGAAGGGATTTGACCCTGCTGATCTGAGAAAGGTTGCGATGGATTCCAGAGCAATTCAAACAAATGAATATTCCAAGTTTGTAAGAAGCCCACTCTGGATCTAGACACAAAACACAAAGAATTAATTAATACATAATACATCAAATCCCACTCCTTTGTGGGAGTCACTTCACTGCATTCAAGGAACAGCACCTGCTTTCCACAATGAAGAATGCGGCCCCTGCATTTGTTGTCTCTTTCACCGAGTATTTATTTAAAAATTAACGTGACTGCAGGCAGCCGAGTGGTGATGTAAAAGCTCAGCTAATTATCCGCTCTGCGTGGAAAGCTGCTGTTGATGAATGAACAACGGAAGGATGTTGCAGACAGTGAGCACTGGAGTACAATGGGGTATAACCACGCAGAGCGAGGACTCAAGTGGCCGCTGCCCACAAAAGTTCCTGCTCTTCCCTGCTGCTGCGTCCCCTGAAGCGGCCTTGACAGGTCCATGCTTAGGGACGTTCTGAGTGCTCTGGCAAGACTATTTCCTTGGATCGCCACTGTCACCATGTCACCCTCCACTTCTCCCTTATCACATCAAACAGAAGCTACTTGTCGTCTTCTTCCAGCGGCTGCAGGCTACTGATCGACTGCTGGCTTTGGTCAGGGTGCCTCCCACCTCAACCAGCGCAGGTGCAGCCCGCTGTGGGCTTCCCAGCGGCTCCTCGGTGCCTCTCTGGGTGCCAACCCCAGTGCAAAGACATTCCTCCCAGAGCCAGCAAACCGCCCCACGCGCTCTCCTCCGCTGCCCTGCTACAGTCTACAAATAACTCTGGGGAAGCTGCTGC
>NW_010107013.1:0-220 GCF_000699245.1 Pterocles gutturalis | reverse complement strand
CCCGCCCGCAGGGCCAGGGGGTTCTGCCGCCTCAGGAATCCACCTGCTCCTGCCTCCACAGGACACGAAGTGAAAGGTGACGAGGGCCCGGCTTTTGGGAACTGACTGAAACAGAGAACCGCACCCCGGGAGCCCGACCGGGGACGGACAGACGCCTGGACGGGGACACAGCCCTAGGGACCCCGCTGGCCGCTCGTTCATCCCCACTTTCCTGTCAGAA
>NW_010107012.1:7509-23366 GCF_000699245.1 Pterocles gutturalis | reverse complement strand
GGGTCATTCTATGATTCTATGATTCATTCCAGTTTATCTTGATCCCAATACTGGTAGGTAGAAAAAAAGTCTTCAGTGAGTGCTGAGGGACTCAGAAAACAAGATTGCACAAGACTGAAAAGAAAGGGACTTCTGAAGAGATAATATGCAAATGTAATTCTAGCATCAGCTTTAAACCCAGATGCATCTTTGCCAGTGACTAAGCCTTTCCTGCAGGCCATGTTCCCAGGGATTCAGTGCCCACAAGAACACCCTCTCTCCCATCTACTTCCCTGACTTCTGAGAGATTGTCGGCTTTGAGACCTAACAGTCTCTCTTTCAGAATAACCACACCTCCAAGCACAGTTCTGGGTGGTGCTTATCCTGCTTCACTCCAGTTTTTGGATGAGCCAAAAAGTATCGGTTGGACTTGATGATCCTCGAGGTCTTTTCCAACCTTAATGATTCTATGATTCCATCCTTGATGTTCTGGAGCTACATGTCTTTAGTCCTTAGAGGTGATTTTTCCTGCCCAGCTTGCACCCAGGTGATGGGAGCAGGGGAGATGGTTGGTTTCCCTCTGCTTGGTGTTTGTGGGGACGTATTGGAAGCACTGCGTCTAATTTGAGGACCTCCAGAAGAAAGATGTCAACAATCTGGAGTAAGCCAGGCAGTGATTATATGTAAACAGGCACAAAAAATAATAAGTTGGCAGAAAACCACAGTCCTCACTAGTAAGGTGGGAACAGTCCTTGAACAAGGTGGTTTGTGTTATAAATGGTGTACGTGTGATGGGCAGAGACGTGCCTTTCTCTTGAGCCATAACTGTAGGGGAGAGGCAGGGTGTGGAGAAATAGTGCTGCTCCCATCGTTTACTCAAGGTACTTCTGAGCTCCCGACACCTGGTGAAATGTCACGTCAGGCAGGGAGGTTCTGAACGCACTCCGAGAGAGGCAGGACTGAGGAGAGAGTCAAGGCAAGACAGAGGACTTAACGGTTTTGCTTAGTGCCTATATCCAGCCCTTTTTTAGGTGTCCAAGGTGACCCCAAGTACACTTCCAAGGTCACCCAACAAGGAGTCAGAGGTGAGCAGGACCAATGGCTTCCAAGTCACGGCCAGGCTAGTAGCCAGTTCTTCAGAAAACACAGGAGGGTGCGTGTAGCCGTAAGCATTGCTTGAGATGCTCAGGTCAGTTTTAACTTTTAGCCTTTCCTGAGGGTCCTAAAAAAGCACCAGAGTTTTCCTCAAGTTGCTAGTGCTTTTTTTTTTTTTTTTTTTCCCCAGCCCTAGGTCCTTTTCTAAACTTGCCAATGTTTGATACCACAGGCTCCTGATTTCTCTGTGGACTACTGAAACAGAGAACTCTGGCTTTATTCATACACAGAAAGTCTTTTGATCTCTAGCAAGGAAAATATAAGAAAGTATCAAAGTAGTGATTACCCTACACATTATTCCAGTTTTCAGTCCCTTGAAATGTACCAGCTTTGCAGAGTCTTTCTGTTCTTGTTTGTTTGCTTTGTAAGAACCAGCTGAGGATAAATTTCCACATTGTGCATGCTGAAGATGTCAAACATCTGAAAATGTCCCTGGAGTGATGAGAGTCTCATCTCGAGAAAGGTCATTGCATTTTTAGATGTCCCTTTTTTCCAGCTCTAACTGGAGAAAAATGTTGGCCAGGTGAATTCAACCAATCTTTTGCAGAGAGGCAAGTACAAGCAGCAGTGGGGGATGAAAACCACTGATAGATCTGAGTAACCTCCAGAAAATAGGTCCCAATGGATACTTGCACCATTGTAGGCATTTTCACAATGGTTGTCCATCACTTAAGCCAGCTGCAATAGTTTCTGCTTGCATCGCTGAAAACACTCTGTTTAAGAATTGTGCTTAACAGAAAATAACATCCAAGAAGGAAGCTTTGAGTTTCAGGGTTGTTGAGAAATTCAGGGCCAGTCCCTTGTCTGTTTGAAGACAGACATTTGTAGTGGACAGAATTTCTTTTCCTGGTATTGCCACACAAGGCTTTAGGGCTCTAGATATTTTTTGAAGCCTTTTGAGAGCCTTTTTCTGCTTGGGAAGGCAACAGAAGTTGCATGGGTGTTTTCTGCTGCAGCAGACTGAAAGCCTCCTGCAGCAGTTCCCTCCTTTGCTCCTCCTGGAGCAAAGTTTGACCAAGGCAGATCTGACTGACAAAAAGACTACAGATAGCTTATTCAGCTGTCCTGCCCCTATCTCACAGCATCGTGGGCTGAGAAACTACCCGGACCTGATGTCCCTGTGCTGCTGGAGGGAGCAGGGAAGGAGAGCTAAGCACAAGTGACCACGCTGCATGCTTTTCTCTTCTGTTGGTTGGCTGTGTAGCTATAAATTCATGGGAGGCAGTGCTTTTGCGGAAGCAGTGACTGTGTTGGTTGTTTTTTTTCTCATGAATTTTGCAAGTGCTGGCCCTGTTCCCATGTTTACATACTTCTCTTGCTCTCCTAAAGTGCACGTAAGCCAAACTTGCAGGGACCAAATTAAACATGGACTGCTGGCTTTTGCTTTTTTGCACAGCAAAGATTTTTTTGAAGGAAATGTAGTATGCTTGTTAAAAAAAAAAAAAAAAAAAAAAACAAACAAAAAACCAAAGATGTCAGACTTCAGCTAGCTTGGTCCTAGTCTACTTAATGACTTTGGGGGCCAAATATTTTAAAAGTATTTGTCTCCTTTGGCAGGCAGTGGCTGAGAAAGCAATATGTTTGAATGGAGAGGGGGTAATTTTGCAGCCATTGTTACCTCTCCTGAGGTCACTGGCATTCTGCACTCCAGTTTTAGAGTCTTTTGGTGTACACAACTCATGACAAGACTGTTTTGGATAGCAACTGTTCCTATGGTTTGCACTAGAGGAGGCTGAACTCAGAAACATCCTATCTTTAAACAGGATTTAGAAATGCAGGGGGGGGGGAGGGGGGGAGAAGGCAGGGAGTGACATGAAGTTTGATTCCCTATATGGAAGATGGTGAGGTTCTGGCTCCAGCACGGGTCCATCAGATGACTTCCCAGGAAAAATTCCATGTCTGGAAACCTTGCCAACAGGCTTAAAACCTGTTAATCATCACCAAAATGTCCACCGTGGCCTTCATCTCTTGCAAATGCCTTTGCTTCACAGCATTCCTCTGCGGTCACGTTCAGGTCCATGCACGAGGACGGGGCTGGGTGCCTGTCACACAGCTCTCGCTGCAAGAGCAAACCCAGAGAAGCGATGCTGGGCCTTAGAGCTTTGTAGGACTGATCTTTCCCAGTCAGACTGCTCCTCAATGGTCTTGGGCAGGTGTCCAAGCATCCCTCTGCCTGCTGTTTGACCCTCGTTCTGGCTGCATGCAGCCATTTGTGCAAAAGGCTGCCTGGAGCTGCACTGGTGCTTTCTGCCTGACCCCTTGCCCTACCTGCTGCTCCTTTCATCTTGAAATCCTTTGAGATCCTCCAGGCTGGCTCAAAGGGCAGCCGGTTGGACATTTCTTTTCATGGTGGTTTTGCCCCACACTGGCTCCTCTGCTCCAAGGCTCAGCGCCGCAGATCCTTTCACATCTTTGCAGGCTGCCATCTCAGCCTCATGAACTCTCTGAAAAGATATGCCATTCTTCCTCACCTCTTGCAAAACTTCACCTTCTGTGCCTTTCCAGCCTTCTCCCATCTCCAGGTCTCGGCGCTGATTGCTGCCTGGCTTGTTTGGATCAGTCCTCATTGTGGAAAGGCTGAATCAGTGCTGGTTTCCTCCATGCAGGACAGTGGTTTCAGTTTTTTAACAGCATCGTTGATCTGACATTGCTGGAGGCAGGAGAAAGGCAGGATGGCTGCCACAGGCATCCCTTGTCTGCGATGGGCTCAGTTTGTCTTATCTCAAGAGGAAGGAATAGCAGGCACGTGTTCTTGTTAGACTATGCCATGGAGGCAGTAAGAAGGAGGGCTATCTTCTTTCATCTCCTCCTGGGAGAAACCAAAGAAATTTGGGATTCACTCTGAGAGTGAGGACACATATCCTGTGAGTGTTCAACTGTCTCTGGTGTGATGGTTAACAGCTGGGGAAAGCAGACTTGCAGTAGCTGGAGAAAATATGACTGCTCTCCCCAGAGCAAAGGTTTGGAGCCAACAAGCAGCAATAACCCTGCCCCGGATGAGGAGGAGCAGGCTCAGAGCCTGGCAGAGAGCCTTTCCAGACTCTGGGACCCAAGTACCACGCGGATTTTTAAGGTTTCCAAGCCCTGGGTCCAACTTTGAAGTCCAGCTTGGGATGCTTTGCCAATGCTATGCATCAAGGAAGCACAGTAATTTTTTCCATGCTAATCCTTTTTTGTTGTTGTTGTTTTTGTTTTTGTTAAAACACCCCTTGAAGAGCAAAAGCAAGGCTTAAGTCCAGTTTCTGGGTTTCAGTGAGGAGAAAGCCATAGCTGTGCCTTATGTGGGCTCCCTGCAAGCCCTCAGGCCTCTCTCACAGTAAATTCAAACTCCCTGCAGGGAGGTGTTTGCTTGTGTCAAGAAAACTGCAGAGTTTTCACTCTTCATGCCAAACCAGGATGGAGGGTCAAAGCACATGTGAATCAAGGCTCAGGGAACACTTGGGTTTGGGTTTCTCCAAACGTTTCAGCACGTGGTTTTAAAACACTTCATGTTTGGCCTTTTAAATATCTCATGGTTTTCCTCTTAACCGAGCCGTGGCTTGGCCCAGCCTTTTCTTAGGAAGAGATTGGTTTTAAGCAACTTCACGTTATCTCAGGGGGAGAATTTTTTCCCTCCGAAGTCTAACTGGGTCCAGCAAAATCACAGCTGATTCTGCTACTTTGTGCTTAGATGACCATTCATGGTCATCCGAGGAAGGCCTTCTCAACCTACCCTACAAGCAACTTGGGGAAAACTTTGTCTCTCTTTTGGGGTGTTTTCCCTGGGCCTTCTGACTGGAGTTGCATATGCTTTACTAAATTAATTTCAGAGCAACGGGGTTTGGCTCAGCTAAGCCACAAGGTTATTTTGCAGCTTTATGACAGCTGATGTGACTGTGAGCTGCTGGCTGGCCTCTGGACAGGGCGTGACACACACATTTTTCACCCCCTTTCCTCAGGGGAATCTGTTGGGCAGAGCTGCTTGCTGGGCGGATGAGGAATGTGCATCTTACCTCACCTTGCGGCATGCTCGTGTGTGGTTGCTGTCGTGTCTGGGGCAGGGGAGTGACCTCTCACTAGCTCCTGAGTCTGCTGTGGGGCACTACAGTGGAGCAGGATGGCCGTGGTGAGGCTGGGAAACCCAGATCTTCCTCCTCAGACCTGTGAAGGCACATGGTGCAAACAGAAGAGGTGTCGCCCTGCCATTTCCTTCAGTCTCCCATCATTCCCATTCGGTGGAGCAGGGGCATCTCCAGCTGCCTTTTCTGGCCTTAGGGCTCCTTCTCCAGGTCCATCCCTCCCTCCTTCTTCAGCCTGAACACACACCTCTCACTAGCTGACAGCTGCTTTCCTGGTGGTTGTGCATCGGAAGTGGCAGGAGGGGACAGCCAAGCCACCGAGGAGCACTGGCCTGCATCTTTCCATCTCCTCTCCAAAAAGGGGGATGTATTTAGCTGTGTCCCGAGGTGTCTGCCCTGCACGAAGCACCTTGTCTCAGCAGGGTGCGTGAGGGTGGACACATGGATGGAGTCACCCCTGAGGCCATCCCCGCTCTCACTATAACCCCAGGGCTTCGCTCGCACACCTGGCTGGGGCCCTTCCTGGCCTCTGCCTCTTGGCTGGAGAGACCTGGCAGCCATGGGGAGCGAGGAGTGCTGGAAGCTGTCCTGGAAGATGGTTCCCATGTGGGCTGTTGGGTTTTCCCTGGGGACTACCCCTTGAAAAGCCAGAGGCTGGCCTCAGGACCTCTTCTCCAGGCGGCTCTGCAGGCTCTCTAGGCAGATGGGTTTGGTCTTGAAGGCAGCCTGGCCAACGGCAGATGTGCCCTGCTCTTGTTTAGCTGTGCTCTGCTCTTTAGCCACATGCCAAACACTTCTTCAAGCAGATGAAACTAGAGCAGCATCTTCCTCCCGTTCCTGGTCATACTGAAACCTGGGAAGAAGGATTTTTTGGCAAATACTGTGAAATAATGTAATTTTCTTGTAAAACGGAGAGATCTGCTCTCACTGCTGTAAAGCAGGAGCCAGTTGTAGATTGCAGAAGAGAAAATGCTGCTGGGAAGGAGTGGGCCATTGTCTCTGTGTGGTTCTGGCAGGAAAGGGAGACACTCAGACTCTGTGGAGGAATGGCTTGTGCTGGTACAATATCACCAGAGGTCTGCGGGGTGTTGGATAGCAGACTGGATCCCATGGAAAGTGGGCTGCAATCTGGGTGCAAAAGTCAGGGTTGTGTAAAGGGGAGTTTGAGACTGCACATCCCAATGGCAAGGGAGGGCCCTCGCTTGCAATAACCTTCCAAGATTTTGAATGTGGTATGAAATAAACAGCCCAAGTTGCCCTGGAAAAATTAGGAAGGTGGACAGAAAACAAAGCAAGGAAAATTCTTGAGGTTCTACAAATAAATGCAGTGGATTCTGAGGAAAAAAGCATCTGGATCAGCAGTCCTGAGGATGGAGGGGCTTCCACGACAGTGAGCGTTGCAGGGGACAGGCAGGGAGGTTGCCAGACCAATGCATTGTGTCTACCAGGGCCAAGATCCATGTGCTGCAGAGGGAAGCTCGACTTTCTGTCTGCTGGATTTGCTGCCCAGTTTGCCCGGGACGAACTGCCAACAGAGCCGTCAGGGGAGCAATCACCTAGAGTGAGTCAAAGGCTCTTTTAGTCTGTGTCTAGGTAAGTCAAGCTAGGTGAGGATTAAGGAGGATGATGCCCACCCATTGTGGCATCCTCTGCAGTGGTAGAGGATGGGCACAGGACTGAGTGAAGGTCACTCATAGAAGGGAGAAGCACTCCTGGGGGTCCTGAGGTGTTTCCCAAGAATATCACAAAGCACCGGGACAGTCAGTGTAAAGGTTGAGTAGCTGCAGGTCCACACGAAGGCACACAGAGTTGCATATACCACACGATGGCCTCACCGTCAGGCCCCGTGACATGTGGCCTGCAGGTTACGTCTCACCTGTTATTAATGGCCCTGTCTTGATGTCTCTCCACGATATTCTCACAAACAATTTTTTTTTCTCCTTCTTCAAGCCAATTATTGGGCAAGAAGCCAGGCCCTTGAGCAGCATGGCTGTCACGTTCCTCACATCACGGCACGGCTCTGCAGCAGGAGCATCCAAGTGCTCAGGTACCACTTACTGCGGACACCTCAGGAGAAACCTGGGGCATGGCTTGGCCCCTTATGGAAGTGAGGATGATGTGATGGGCTCCTTTACCAGCAGTGGGTTTCCAGAGGGAGGAGACCAGGAGGGGAACAGGACACTTTACCCCACAAACCTGTCCCCATCATAGTGTCCTGTAAACATTCAATTTATTTTTAGGCATGTGCATTTTTCAGTGCCAAACTATATCAAAAGAAAACAGAACCGCCCTCTCTCTCTCTCACTCTCTCTTTGCCTTCCCTTCAGCTTGTCCCCTCCCAATAGACAGGCAGCAGTGCCTTCACCCCCTTCTTCATGGAAGGGAGGTAAGCCACACACCATGCGTATTAATTTAAAAGTGTAAATGAGGCTAAGATAGCAGGGGGGAATTATAGAATCCAGGTCCGATGAAGGAAATTGAACCTGCCCTTGAAAGTGCGTGATTTTTACAGCCTCCCAACGATAAGGCGCTGGGCGGAACCTTGTTAATAATTGACAGGGTAGACATTAAATACTGGTATCAGGTTGCGTTAGAAAGTCAGGTGCTGCCGGCTTTTTGTTGCTAAATTAATGGACTTTAGCTCCAGTGCAAACTTACGCACTGCCTTGTCAAATGCCTTGGGACGGAAATGGTGGTGGCTGTTTCTTCTTCCTGCCCAACTGCTTTGCCAAAAACCCACAGTCACCTTGGGAGAGAGAGAGAGACTCTGTCCTCAGCCCCTGCTTGCCGTGCTTGTTAGAAATGTTCTTGTCCTACTGCTCAGGAAGATCTGTGCTGGAAACGATTTGACAGCATTGTCAGGTCTGGTTTATTACAGGCTGCTCTAGACAACATGTAAGACCTACAAGGGAGACGAGGAGTGAGGTACCAAATGGCCTTTGTGGATCAAAAAACACTTATGTATAAAGAAAGTCAATGGGGAGGCCTGATTCGTGTTGCTCAGTTTGGGGAACTTCTTCCTGCCATACCTGCAGATGGAGATCTTGATCTTAAATTTTTAGCTGCTGGATCAGAATCTGTGCTGGGCTTTGAAACTCAAGCTTGTAATTTCTTTTTTACCCCTTGCTTATTATCAAGTTTCTCAGCCCCAGCCAGGCTGTGTTCTGCCGATGATGACTTTTTGGCTAGTTCCTGTGGTTTGCACGTGCAGAGCTGATAGAGGTAATTAGAAACTCGCCCAGTATAAACACCTGCTCCCTTTGCTAGACTGGTTCTTCCTGGGACCAGGGGAGTAACAAGCCACAAACCCATAGGAGAGCCACTAACCTCAGCAGATCCGGCTTAGATCCTGCACAGGGAACAGGTTTCATACGTAAGCAAATACAGTTTTACAAAGTCATTTCTCAGAGCAGAGCTTTAACTTTAAACTGCTTTAACTTTAAACCATCAGAAAAGCAGTTTAACATTAGGGAAGAGAAAGGGAAGGACGGGCTATGGAATGAAGATAAAATTCCTTCCAACAATTCACACAGCTTTGAAGCACAAACAATAGGATAAAATTCATGTTGACACTGCAGAAAAAGTGTGATTGACTTCCGTTGGGTGGGTCAGAGTTTGTATTGCTGCCTGAGGGTACAGGGAAGATGCAGGCGCTCAGCTATTTGCCAGGTGGAGTATCGATGGGTGAAAACTAAGCCTTTGTGCTGTGGGCGTTTCCTTTCAGTCTTCCTCCCCTGTTTTTTTATTAGAGTGGATGCTGAGGTTGTTTTCCAGCACTCCAGGGGCGGAGGAATCATTTCCATGTAGGCCACCGTGCTGGCCGGGAGTATGTGCTTAGTGCTGGCTTCCTGCATCCATCTCTCCGGGGAGTGCTCCAGGCTGGCTGCGCAGAACATGGTAAGAAAGCGATTCCAGGAAAATTGGAGTCATCATCAGCTGAAGATAGTCACAAAATGACATTTTGTCATTAACCGAAGCAGGGAGGGCTGCCTGGCAGGTTAGCCATGCAGTGCTAAGAAGAGTGCTGCAGTCTGGCCAATTCCACAGCCCAGGGGACCAGGAGTGGTCGAACAATGGAGCTTTTGCTAACTCCAAGCGTGGGGCTTGTGGCACCAAGTTGGGGAGAGCTCTGCAAGCCACAATGGAGAAAACAGAAACCGTCCCAAATCTGCTGAATAGGGAAATGCCATCCCAACCATTCAGGAAATTAAAAAAAAAAAGGAATGAGAAAAGAAATTGGAAGTGCTTTCAAAGTAGCACAATGCCAGAGAAAGCTAGTCCGGAAAGGTCCCAGAGATCTAATTATAGCCTGCAATCAATGCTGCTCTTATCCGTGCTGCTAATGAACATACACAAGGCGAGCAGTTTTGCTGCTCCAGGGCTTCTTGCAGTAGAACTAGCAGCTTGGTAATAACTAGCTGCCTTGCTTGATTAGGGCTCACTTTGCCTTCTCCCAGTTTCCCAGCCTTTGGTGCGTGCCCGCTGGAGATGGGGGAGCTGCAGCCAAGGCTGCTCAGGATGGCGTAACCAGGCCACAGCATCGAGGAGGCTCCTGCACATGCACATGTGGCACACAGAGAGTGGGACAGTGAGGGACAGGCCTCCCAAGATGGGGAAAATGCCCTGTTGCAGGATGTGAAAGAACCCCAAATTCCCAGAAACTAGTTGCACAGTGGAAGAACCCCCCTTCAAGTGTCAGGTTATGTCTGACAGCTTCCTCATGGGAAGAAAATGCAATGATTGCTGTGCTTCTGCAGGGGATGAAGCACAGAAAATGGGGGCCAGCACCTCTGTGTTACCAGATCAGCTGTTACAGCGCATAGAAAAGGGTTCTCTGGCATGGGGCTATGCAAGGCAACGGCTTCTCCTTTGCATGCTCAACAGAAAATAGATCCTATGGCTCTGCTCCAGACAACACCTGACAAGCGGAAGGGGAGGCTGCTGTCGCCATGGAGGAGTTGCCTTCATGCACAGATGGGGTAGGGCAGAGGCACTCCTCTGGTATCTGGTTTGTTGTTTTTTTTTCCTAGCATTCATTGTTTTTCCGAACAAACAAAGCATAAGCTCTGTCTTGGCCTTGAAGGACTTGCAGCCTTTCACTAGGGAGTGCAGAAAAGTAGGCACTGGCTGCAATGAAAATAACGACCAGAGCTGGGACCAGAATAGGGCGGACTGCTGTGCCAGGGTCTGATCTGGGAACCAGCCGTGAACTCGTTCCAGCTTTGTCAAGCACACTCCTCTCAGAAGGCATATGGTCTCAATTTTCACATGGTTGGTGACATTTCTTCCCTGCATTGCTTGGAGAAGGCTATTATTTGGATGATTATTCATCCTCCCAGTTCAGTAATTGCACTAGTTTGGAGTGGTCTGGTTCCCTGGGGCTGTACTTATTTATTTTTATTTTGCAGAGCTGCTCTGTACCAAACAGTCGATCTTCTGAGAAGTGATGACTCCCTCTGATCAATGGAAAAGTCTGAGTTCTGGAGGTCTCTCCAGCGTTCAGATTTACCAGTCTTATCTTTTCTCGGGATCTGTACTGCAGCTGGGAACTCCCCTTGGTCACTGCTCACCCCTTCCTCTTGCTGAGTCATCTGCATGTTGGAAAAATCTGCCTCCTCATTCAGGTTCAGGTGGGTTTGAGGCTCTGAGTTTTTCTCAGTGCCCCCTTGGTGCAAGATGATACAAATTGCTCCCACTCTTTTCTTGTAAGACCACATCCAAACTTCTTCCTTCTTCATGTCATTAAGGAAACAAAAGCTGGAATTAGGAAAGGGAGAAGAGAAGCAGCCAAGCACGAACACAAGCAGCAGAGCTGAAGAGCAACATCAGAGCTCAAAATACAGCTCCAAGCTAGCTTATGACCTGTGTATTTTTGAAGAAAAGAGCCTTTGCTTTTGTTTGGCTGCTGCTCGGGCTGGGTGGATCCTTATGGGGAGTAAATTGCACAGAACTGGCTCACAGGTCTCTTTGCTTGCAGCCGATCCCGGAGGTGTGTTCTCTCAAGTAGGCAGATTGAGTGTCAGAAATGCAAACTCCCCGAGGATGGAGCTGCAGGGTCCTGCCAGATGGGCAATTTTTCCAGACTCTGGCAGATCTCTCATTTTGTTAATTAGAAAAGCTGAGCTGATGCCTTCTTTCTCCCTTGCTCTTCCCACCCATGAGGGGGGAAGATGCCCATCGTTGCTGCAGGGCTTGGCTGAGAGGCGCTGCACCTTCTACAGTGTGGCTGTGCAACTGCAACGTCTGGGGATCTAAGCAGTGCTTTAATGCAGAGCTCTGATTTCAGAGAGAGCTTTTCTTCCTAGCTTCTCCAAAGGGATCCTGAGTTGCCAGCTGGAGCCAGCTTTCGGTGCCCAGCCCCAAAGACTTGGGCTCTGGAGGGTCCTAAGTGGCCTGAGACCACCATGAGTTTCCCAGGTCTCAGAGCAAGCCATCAAGTCTTGTGTGCAGTGCCTGTGTTTGTTGAGGTAAGTGGTTAAATGCTAAATCCAGTTCGATGCAGAACAGTAATGACAAAAGTTTTTTGTACTAAACTCTTTAAAAGCACTCAGTTTCTCAATTTTAGACTCAACCAGGATACCCATTAGCAGAACTGACACTTGCAAGAGAGTTGGCCTGAACAAAAGCCATGTTTCCTTGCAGTAACACCAAAACTAAAAAAAAGAAAAATGACTAAAATGCACAGTCATCCTGCTATTAACCCCCAGTGAGCGCATCCCTGCTGGCTTTATGGCTCGCTGTTTACCAGCACTGGGCTGTTATTGCAGGGCATTCAGAAGCACTGAAAGATTTGTGTGTAGATTCACTGGTTGTCTTAAGAAATCTTGTTGACCACCAACTTAAAAGTTAGTGTGTGTCTGCTATAATTGCTTGCATGGCTATAAAGCATTCAAGTGGTAATTGTTCTGGTATCTGTTCTGGTCAAGTTCTTCTCCTGCAGAAGCCACCATGGAGGAGTGGAAAGTTCAGTAGATTTATTTATTTTTAGTTTGCCTCCTATTGTAAGTTGATCTGCTTGGAGACAGCTTCTCGGAGAAAGTAAAGCTGGGCTGTGACAGTCCTCAGCCCAAGAAGGAGACCTGTTCCAACATCTCCAGCCTCAGTGACCAAGGGTGCTGTTGGGTGAGGGGTGGAAGGTGCCGCTCATGGTCTTTGTCACCACATCACCTATAACTACCCTGATCCTTGGCTTGCAACACCATCGAGGACACATTCAGCTGAGCTCATAGATGGAGAAACACTCTGCATAGCTGATAATCACCCAGATGCCAATAAATCACAGCAAGCAGGGAAATGCAGGAGAAGTGACACCTGCCAGGTGTCCAGGGGAACAATGTGGGGAAGGGGAACAGTTATAAAACCCTGAGTGAGGCTGGAGAGGACTATTATATTTCTTCCCATAAAAGTGCCTGTCTCCATAGCGCTGGGGTGTCACCACACAAACACCGAGGAATTACACTCCTGCTGATAATGCTCCAGTTTTGTGCTGCCAGGGACCATAAAGCTGGAAAGCAGGCTCAGGAGATCATGAGTTCCCTGCTGCTGAATATTGAGTGCTGGGAAGGAAACTGGGGGCTCGTTTGCTCAGATTGACCTTGGTGGGTATCGTTAAAGGTGGGCTGTAAGTCAATTTAGGTCTTAGCTCTAGGCAATGGGGTTTTCTAGCAATTGTATTGGGAGCATGGCTCTACCCTTTACTGCAGGATGCCTTGGGGAATGGCAGGTACCCTTGTATGCAAACAGCAGCTGCTCCCTTGCCCCAGACTACACTTGGGTTAGGACTTGCTGGCCCTGAAATGTGTTTGTCCTATGGCCACTTACCTTGTCCCCTCACACCCGTGTATCCTGAAACTGGCCAGGAGCGGGAACGAACAGGGCCCTTTGGCAAGAGTGCAACATTGCTCAGAGCTTCTTTGATTCCTGAGGCTATGCCTTCCCCAGGAAATCAGTGCAGCCCTGGGACAGGGCACACAGATGTGGTGGCACCTCCATTATCGAGGTCATCAGCATCCACATGGATGAAGCCTTGCGTGACCTCTGCTTTTTTTTTGAGCAGACATCTAGAGAGCTCTTCCCACTCGAACCTGTCTAGGATTCATTAAATATAAAGACATCACCACAGTCTCAAGAAGAACCCCCCACACCAGAAATAGCTGGAAGCTATAAAAGCATTTATGGAGATATCGTAAATGTTTCGCCCTCTTTTGAGTATATTTCTCCTGGGTTATGAAGTTTGAGCCTTCCCTCCCCCCGAGGCTACACAGCAGTATCAGAGCAGAGAGGAGATCTGTGACTAATGCCCTTGCTGGATGGGCTTGCCCAGATCCCTGTTCCCAGAGCCAAAGTACTTCACTTGGTGACTGCTCTGACTTATCTGTACCAAAGGAACATGCCAGCTGCAATTATTTCTCAACAAAGACACCCTTTTTCTTTTTTAAAACCTTGTGTAAATGTCAATACCAAGTCTTTAAAGACAGCTAACTGTCTGGCACAGTACCCCTCCAAGGGGGAGGATAAAGAGGCTGGGCAGCTCCTCTGGCTGCAGCATGGCAGAACCTTGCTGGGCCAGAGCAGCGGGTTTGAAGCTTAGCTCCATCAACAAGAGACAAGAACATAAATAGGTTTTATTGCAATAGTTTAGAGCCAGACGAACTGCCCAGTAGAAGTCTGTGGAAATAACAGGGGAGTCCAGGAGCATAGCAACCCAGCCCCATGCTGCTGGCTTTATGGCAAAGCTCTGTGCTGTTCCCAGGGGTGCAGGGTGCTCGTGGTGCTGCTGAAAGCTGTGTCCTTAGCACAACCTCCTCCCACGGCACACTAATGCCCTTCCTGCCCCTCAGACCGCATATGAGCTTGCGGAAGACATTATGAAACCAAGCTCACCCCTGAGTTTGGTGACGGTTGCACTGGCAGCGGTGGAAATAGCGTCATGGTGCGTAGGAGAGAAAAGGGCAATGCCCTGCTGCAGAGCAGGAGGGAGATGCTACAGAGCAACAGGAAGCTCCATGGTACATGTTTAAAAGGAAGCACCATTCATCCCTTGCCTTGCAGACAAGAGATATGCCCCCAAAGACCCAGTCTCTTAGTGAGGCCCATTTGCTGATGGTTTGTGGAGGGGAAACTGAGGAAGAAATGCTGGCAGCTGTTGGGAAATGATGTGCTCTGTCCTCCTCCCCTCCTACTGCTCTCTGTTAGCAAGGCAAAACACATCTTCCATGGGTCACTCTCCACTTTGAGTGCCTGTAAGAGCCACATTTAACACCAAAGAGAAATCTGCTCCAGCAGCAAAGTACTATCTGGATGCATTTACACTCCTATGGTTTGGCAGAGACATTTTTCCTGCCCTCTGCGTCTTACCCCACTGTGGGCTGTTTTTCACCAGAGCATCCCCAATGCCAAGTCTAGCCTAGCAGACATCAGGCAAGAACGTGAGGTGTTCCTACAGCATCTGTGCAGAGACAGACAGCCAGCAGGCTGAACCATCCTTGTTGGATTTGAAAGCAGTCAGCCCCTCTTGGTTTTCCTATGTTTTTGCCCACCACCTCTCCATGTTCAGGATCATGTGTCTCAGCTGTTCATCCAATCGCACTGTTTTCTGCTGCTGAGTTGGCAGCAGAGTCTCTATTTCTGGTTAAGTGGGGACTAGAGCTAACCATAGATTGAAACCTGAACTCAAGGACCTTCCTCACTACACAAGCAGCCTCAAAGAGTGAACTTTTTCAGCCCATCACCAGCTCTGCTCTAGAAGCTGGACAAAGATGGGAGCAACTCTAGCAGCCCATATTCCCCAGCAAGGACCCTCTTGGCACAGATGAGACCAAACTTACCTGCACTCTACCTGGGGTGCTTGGATCTATTTTTAACAAACTTCTTAAACAGTTTTGACCCTGTTCTGCCAGGGTGCAGGTTCAGAGAGCCCACACTGTGCTTTTTTTCACTGCATTCAGGACTTGCAATCCAGTGTGCAGGGTGCCAGGAGCCAGCAACACTCTGAGAAATCTTTGTATATTAAACAGCAAGTGTACCATCACACCTGCCACCAAGGGCTTTACAAATGCAGTAATTCCAATATCTCTATCCTCTAGCAAGTAACACCAGGGCATTAAGAGAGCTCTCTTGCACATCTCAGCTCCCCCAGACGTCAGCAGGCTTAGCTTCAACTTCCTTATCTCTTCCCCAGAAACTGCCATTGCATGGGGTTTTCGGCCACAAAACTGTTACAGGAAATGGCTGACAGCTGTGGTCTCACTCATGAATTTGGGCCAGTGTTCAGATGTGAAAGCAGCCCTGGCTAAGCCACCCAAATCAGCCGAGGAAGTGCTGGAGCAGGGGAAGGAGCATATCAAAAGCAATCAGATGGCCTTTTAAAAGAGATCTGTGTTGTGTGTTTGATTAAAAGAAGAACAGTAGTAAAAAAAATCTGAAGCATTTTTAACAGTGCTTACTTAACAGCAGTTGATTAGATGTGGAGGTGAGAAAGAATTTGGGAAGAAAAGAGGGGCAAGTGGTTGCCAAGAAAGTGAAGCCCTTTGCCTCATGCTTCTTCTCACGGCATAACTTGCTGTCAGGCAGGGGATTACATGCAGGGTTTTATCTCTTACCCACCCATCTCACACATGTAACCCAGCACACCTCTCAGCCGGCACTGCTCCCTTTCCCAGGACC
>NW_010107012.1:0-7301 GCF_000699245.1 Pterocles gutturalis | reverse complement strand
CAATGCCCTTTTCCCAGGTGCATGCAGACCCCATACTCCTTTGTTGAGGGGAGCAGCTTCACGACTGGAAGAGCTTGCACATCCCTGTGCCAGCACACTTGCTTTTGTGATGCAAAGACTGGGGGAAGAACCTCAGACACCAAAAATTTGACCATACCCAGATGCTGTGGAAAGCTACACACCCTAGAGAGTTCATCTTACAAGAGACCCAGAAATAGCCACAGGCGGAAGGTGCTCAGTTTTATTTCTGTACAAAGCAAAGGCTGAGCTCACACTCTGCAAGGCTTTGTAGCAAGACAGGCAGTAGTGCCTGCATAGTCCCTCCAGCCAGCCCACACCAAGACCATCTCTGCTTTTTTTCCCCTCCCCCCAGCTTTCCTTTTTACCTTATCTGTAAGTGGCAAAAGCCACCCAGCTCAGTGAGTTGATTGTTTGAAATGTCACACCTTCAGGGCATCACCAAGACCAGGTCTCTGTGGTCAAAGCCAGTTCAAATCCTGAAACAAGCCCTGGCTGGCATTTTACACCAGATTTGTTTGCTTTCTGCAAAGGGCAAGCTTCCTGCCAGTGCTTTCATTGCAGTGACAACAGGAACAACTAATTTGGGGTGAAGAAGGGTCTCACTTTCACTCGATCCTGGTATTAGAAAAGAGCCTGACCCTCCTAGTGCAACCCCTCTCCTAGCATCCATCACACCCCAGTACTCAGGCAGGGAGAAAGCACTGATCCCAGATCAAGCTAGGTGGGGAGGAAGGACCAAGACTGACCCAAAATAAATACAGAAAAACCTGAAAAGGCTGCTCCTGGCACTGCAAGCAGGGAGGGAGTGAAGAGCAGCCGAGGAACACAGTGGTTGGTGGAGAAACTGCAGAGCATGGAGACAAGGGCCTGGCTGCTCTCCTCCTTCCCTTGGCTGCAGAGGCTCAGGAAACATTTGTGTTGGCAGAAAGGCTGCTCTGTTTCAGGCAGTAGAGTCCACTGTGGACATGTGCTCCTCCCTGCTCATGGCTGCTTGAAGGAAACTGGTCCCATGTCCTCCACAGCCTCCTGGGTGTTTAAATAAGAAGATGGCAAGATACACAGACAATGTTTTGTTCCACCTTTATTTTAACAATCAGATAAAAACAGAACTGTAGTTTTTAAAAGAGTCTTACATGGCAATTATAAAGTGCATTTTCCACTTGAACATTGTGTACAAAAATATCTTTTAAAAACAGACATGCAAAACACCCCACAAGGCACTTCCAGGCACAGAGCGAGGAGAGTGACCCCTCACTTCTGCGTTCACATTGGCAATGGAAAAAGGGGAAAGGGGAAAGGCCACAAGTAGTATTTTTAAACTACTATTGGTCAAATAGTCAGTTCCCAGCCTAGCTTTTACTTATGGCATTGATCTTCTAGCTTATCTTCCGTGTTCCTCCCTAAGCACATCCCACCCACAGCCTGCAAACAAAACAGGCTCCATAAGGAGACACCACCATCCACAGCACCCCAGACACACATGCCTTGTTTCGGCCCACAAACAGCTCTCCGTAGGCATGACAGCATGCCAGGAGAACATGACTTCTCTACAGTCAGTGTCCTACAGCATTAACACTATACACTAAAAACCAAAACAAACAAAAAAATCAGTGTCACTCAGACTTGCTCTAAGTTTAAAACCAAGTTCAAGCCAAGCTAGGCAACAGTCCCTTCAAAAGAGACCAGCTGCAGGTTACAAGGGCTGACTTGGGAACCTGTTTGAGCCTAGCCTGATGAGCTCTGGGCTAGCAAGTAGATTTACCACCTGGACTAAGTGATCAAGCACAGTGATGGCATGCATTGATGTTGGGTTTTGAAAAAGCAGCAGTTGAAGGCTAGCTATTCTTACTGCAAGCTCTTCTTGTCCTTTTCAGCATCCAACAGTGATCATAGCTTCCCTTCTAGGTTAGGGTAAATCAGTTTGAAACTCTTTTATACAGTAGTCTCCAGAATTAAAAGCTAGGTTTAAAAAGTTAAGTAGTCTAGCCCATCACTTCTCTCCAGCCCTTCTATACACTATTATAGGCACCCCAAATATTATATAAAGCTTATGCACTATAAGAGTCCCTTGACCTCTATTTCTACAAACTATTCTGCACTCTCCCTTTGAGCAGAGGTATTAGGTTCTGCTCAACTAGCATGCAAGCAGCTTTGTGAGGCTGTCTGGTGCTGCACAAGCTAGCCACCTCACCTCAGCGCCGGTCCAGGAGACAAGTCACCTTTGTGAGGACAGGTGATGTGTGATGGCCCACATCGGTGATTTGTTTCACATCCAGGGGTGAGGTCAGGATAACCCCACATCTCATGCTCCTCACAGCTAGTTCTTCACACAGGTGAGGTGAACTGCATCGTATGGAAACCGAAATGCAAAATTTGGGCACTTACAGGTGGAAACAGCAGCTACCTGCTACAGCAGCGAGGGAAGCCTAGCATGTTGGTGTCCATCCAGTACAGCCACAGCATCCTCACATGTGAGCAGTGCCAGGCCATTAGCTGCCAAGCAGTCCATGGCACAGAGTGACAAACCATTAGAAGATCTTTTTTAAAGCAACAGGATTTCCAAAGCCTGTCTATCCCCAACTATTGCTGGGATTGCACATACCACCCCTGTCCTGCATCAAGGCACTTCCACCACAGTAGGTACACAACAGTCACCTTCTTATAACAGGACACTGCAAACAGTAGCTGTGTGGTCTGTTTGCGTTTAGCTCCTGTAACACCCGAGCACAGCTTCCTGCACAGGACTTGGGGTCCCAGCTGGACAAAACCTTGTTTTACAGTACACAGGAGGAACACCTGCATTTTCCAGGCCCAGATATCCATCAAGGGCAAAAAGAATCATTGATCCCTTGTGATTAAAGAAATGGGAAGGTTTTGAAGAAGGCAGTCGAGGCTGTCAACCCACAGCTGTGTTACAAGCCCCACGCAGCTACAGCTAATCTCTATTTTTGGTAACACCAAGGGTATAATAAGAGTTTTTTAAGATCAGCTGATAAAACAACTGGTGACTAAGCACATCAGATCCTCTCCCACGAGCACATACATCTCCTGATATGGCAGGCTGCAGGGCCACATTTCCTGTCATCACAGTTGCATTTTTATTTCCAAAACACCCTTTCTGCCTGCAGTAGGAAGGACCTCACACTACAAGAACATGCGCACGGAGAGGACACAGTTCCCCACAAGCTAACCACTCCATTTCCTGACAGTCACGGGCCAGCTTTGCAAGGAGAACCCTGCAGCTGCAGCACAGCCCATTTAAAAAAAAATAGTAATCCTAGAACATATTTTGAAAAAGCCTTTTAACACTAGGCAAGCAATACAAACCAGCCACCACTACATAGCTCAGGCAGTGTAAGCACTGTAGTGTTTTCCTGGAGACTAGCAGCTTTACAGAAAAGGAAGGAGTAGCAGCACTGAAGAGACACATGAGCAACAGCTCCCGGTCCTTTGAGCATCCAGAGAGCCAGATATCCGAGTTGAGTGCAGGGAAGGCAGCCCCTTGTGCTAGAGATACCTCGCTGACTCTCAGCCCACTGCCAGCAGAGCACTGCATAACTGGTTTTGCTGGGAGGCTTATGCAGAGCTACACAGAGCCATTCTCCTGCCACCTTTCCGTACACCTCAGGTTCAGAGCAGCTCCCAGGCCTGCTGACATGCCAGCAACAGTTAGTCAATCAAGACTTTGTCCTTGGGTCAATAGTAAGGCCCTAGCTTCTCATAACCTGAATAGCTGGGCCACTCGGCAAAGAGGCCGTAGGAGCACCGAGGGCTCCCAAACTGGTCAAAGGCACTGCTGAAGTCAGGGCCCCGCGTGGGACGGATGGCTTCCTGGGCAGACTTCAGTTCTGAGCGTATGATCCTGTAATTTGTGCCCCTGTTGCTGTCCCAGTACATCTTCCCATCACACTCAAAGGAGATGGCAAACTCAACCCTTTCGTGGGATTGAATTCCCTCAGGCAAGCTGATGTCAAAGGAGAACGTGTCCCGGTCTGACCCCCCATACGTATCTTTGACATACTGGCATGGGTAATCTACAAAGTTTTTCCATGTGTCAAATGTCATCCTGATCTTCACAGTCTTTTCAAAAGCGAGGTTCTTCACCTTCACTGTCCCCACAACAGATCGCTCCTTCAGCATACAGTTTTCAAGGCAGACACAGTCTGCCTGGAGGCGGTTTCTGAAGTCAAGGTAGTCCACAGAAGGCTGAACAAAATCCAGGACAAAGCTGTCCCTCTCCACCGTCGTCAGGCCCACAATGCTGTCTATCAGCTCTGTGATGTTGAAAGGAATATCTAGCGGGTCATCAAACTCCGAGAACACCTTCACCATTGTCAGAGCAAAGCCTCTGCTGTCTGCAAACGACACCCTCTTCTTCACTTTGTTGTGTGCGAAGGAGTTCGCTGCCTCTTCTGGTCCGTTCAGCGCAGCCTTGCTGCTCAGCTGGATGCAGGGCCGCAGCGGCTTGCTTGGCTTCGGAGTGATTTTGCAGGCGCACTTCTCTCTTCGCAAGGGTGAGGAGCATAGGTACAGCTGCATTGCCACATCCACAGCCATTGCTTGTTTGTGAGGAAAATAGTCTAGTACTCTGGAAGATGAACAGAAAGGTCGGTTGATGTTAGAAAAAGCATTTTAACATGGCTTTTTGCCAGACAATTGCTATACCACTTCCCCCCAGCCATCCCAAAGAAACTTGCTTCCATCAACCCCACAAGTCCCTCAAGCTTAAAGGCAGGTACTCGCATGGCGTGCTTTACAGACATGGTGAGAAATGCACTACGGCAGACGTGGCAGGACCAGAGCCTGTTGTGCCCTCAAACAAGATCTCTTCCAACTGCTACAGGGACAGAGCTGCCATATGAAGACACACGCAGGCACTGCCCTATCAGGCTAGCAATAGCAGGCTCCAAAGCATTTTTGACCCAGAGCAAAACCCGCGGCTCGGTCCTGCTGATGTCCACAAAAATCCAGAGATTATCAAATTCCAATGCCATGTAAAGCAGTGTTCCTGCTGCTCTCTCCTCCTCCCAGGAGAGACTCTCCCCAGGGCACCAGATGCTTTTGTAGGAGCAGGAGCTGAGTTTGTCACAAGCTGCTGTACACAACTGACCTCACCTTTTGTAAAACCCCAAATGTCTGGTATTTTTAAAGGCTAAAAAGCACTCGTTAGGTTGAACGACACGCTTTGCTCATTACTGTCTCCCAGAACTGCTCCATGTAAGATACCCACAAGTGGTATTGCACCCACTCCAGGGATGTAGCACCATCCAGCTCTGTGCACCCACTTCAGTGATGCAGCATCCGGCACCTTGCCAGATGTAGTCCTGGAGCTGCCTCTCCAGCCTGGCAGCTCCCAGAACATCATACCTATCATTCCCACCCTTACACTGAGGTTAGGCTGGATGCTTTCAGCAAAGCCTCCTTGGTCTGGCTCTGGAAAAAACACTGGACAGATACATCACATGCATCCCCCTTAAGTCAACTGCATTGCAGCTGACCTTAAACACAGTATTCCCTTAATAAGAATTCCCTGTCTGGCTGCAGGCCAGACTCCAAAGCTGCTCCCACTGTGCAGAGTGGGGTGAGCCAGCAGCGGTAGCAGCAGCCTTCAGCAAAGCCTCCTTGGTCTGGCTCTGGAAAAAACACTGGACAGATACATCACATGCATCCCCCTTAAGTCAACTGCATTGCAGCTGACCTTAAACACAGTATTCCCTTAATAAGAATTCCCTGTCTGGCTGCAGGCCAGACTCCAAAGCTGCTCCCACTGTGCAGAGTGGGGTGAGCCAGCAGCGGTAGCAGCAGCCACGGGCCACGTGACGCAGCAGAGCTCCGGCTGCCAAAGCCACGCACAGCCAGCTCTAGGACTTGATCACCATCCCCGTGCCAAGAAAAAGCAAGAGCTACGCTCTCCAATTCCATGCTTTAACTCCCCACCCTGCAACGCCAACAGAGCAGCTCTGAGCAGTCTCTCACAGCATCCATTCAGCAAGGGCATCAGTTTATTCACAGCACATGTGCCAAGGCTTGCTGCCCAACACACCCACCAGCTAACTCCTGCATCGCCTCGCTCAGCCACCTTTCAGCTCAAGGGCAGCCGTACAAGACAGACAGCAGATCCACCTGTCTGCTAACACTGTTCTGCTCCTCTCTACCTGGTTTTGCCAAGTTTTTATTCTCACACAGTTTATAGGTCATTTTCTCCTTTAAATTAAGGCAGCCTCCAATGAGTCTCTCTTAACTTGGGTCAGTTTCATCCACATTGCATCTTTTCCCAGGGAAACATATTCACCTGAACTCCCATAACTGCCTGTTAGTAAGCCTCAGTTATTCACCATTTTTAGAATGAAGAGGCATGAAATATCCAGACAGATCTGCATTACTTGGAGCTTTTTTCCCAAGCTAAGAACTATAGCAAGAGCTTTTCATAGCTACTATTAGGCTGAGCTGTATGCTTTTACACAGTTTTCCATCTCATTTGAAACCCTAGACATCTCTTTCTACTCTTGAAAGCCTGCTGATGCCCAGAGAAGCTGTGGATGCCCCATCCCTGGAGGTGTTCAAGGCCAGGCTGGATGAGGCTTTGAGCAACCTGGGCTAGTGGGAGGTGTCCCTGCCCATGGCAGGGGGGTTGGAACTCGATGGTCCCTTCCAACCCAAACCATTCTGTGACTCTGTAACTACCAGACACAGAGGAAGGTTGCCCTTTCAGGGCTAGTACTGGCTCTCTTGAAGTTCAGATGGTTTGAAGGGAGGATCAGGAAAATAGTTTTGAGAGCTCCTACAGGAAAGGGAGCTCTAGTAAGCAAGCAGTGCAAGGCACACAGCCCTGCACAGATACAGGGGCTGATTCCTTTCCCCCTCCTCCCAAAGGGAGAGAACAAACCAGATCCTGCCTCTGGACATCCTCCCACAGCTTTGCCCCCTCTAGAAGAGGACAGCACCACTCACTCCTCCCTCCTTTGTTTCTACGAAGCAGAAGCAGGTCAGAGCAAAGGAATGATTTACACCTGCACTTATCAAAGCCCCTCAATTGCCCCCATTCTGCTTCTCACTGGGGAACGCTCTTGCAGAGGGCTAGAGGTGCAGCGGCTGCTAAACTAGGTTTTAGACCTGACACAGCACTGGGGTCTCCTGCCCTCTCCCCCCCCGGCTCAGGAAAGGCCGAGCTGTTCTAAGGGCACAGCCCACTTCTCCCAGCCTACGGGCTGTACGAGAGCCAGTTCCCTCTGCCAGCAGAAGCAGCGCTGCAAACCCCAGCCCAGGGAAACCCGGGGGAT
>NW_010107011.1:12776-13997 GCF_000699245.1 Pterocles gutturalis | reverse complement strand
GCCTCCAACCACCACATCTCCCACCAGTCCTTCTCTCTTTGTGAACAGCAGGTCAAGCAAGGCACCTCCCCTGGTAGGCTCGCTTACCAGCTGTGTCAGGAAGTTATCTTCCACACACTCCAAGAATTTCGTAGACTGTTTCCTTTCTCCTGTGTTATATTTTCAGCAGATGTCTGACTCTCCCACAAGAACAAGGGGACCAATTGCGAAACTTCTGCCACCTGCTTATAGAATGCATCATCTTCTTCCTCCTGCTGGCAGGGTGGCCTATAACACACTCCCAGCAGGATATCAGCCTTGTTAGCCCTTCCCCTCGTTCTTACCCATAAGCATTCAAACTTATCATCACAATCCTCAATTTCTATACAATCAAAACACTCACATACAGAGCCACCTCACCTCCTCTCCTTCCTTGCTTATCCCTTCTGAAGAGCTTGTAGCCATCCATTGCAGCACTCCAGCTATGAGACTCGTCCCACCATGTTTCTGTGATGGTCACTAGGTCATCTGTTCTGTTGCACAATGGCCTCCAGCTCCTCTTGCTTGTTGCTCATACTGCATGCTTTAGTGTAGATGCACTTGAGTTGAACTGTCAAACCCACTCCTACCCTCAGTGTGCCACCCCTAGGTTTGTCTGTAATGGGCCTGGTAATTCCCCCTTCCCCCTTGAAACCTTGTTCAAAGCCTTCTCAATTAGCCCTGCCAGCTTATGAGCAAGATTCTTTACCCTCCCTATGAGACAGGTGAACTCCCATCTGCTGCTAGCAGGCCTGGTACCATATAAGCCTCCCCATGATAAAAAAAAACAAAATTGCACCTCTGGCACCAGCCTCTGAGCCAGGTGTTGATCAGGTGTGTTCTCCTGATCCTCTCAGTATTCATCCCTGCCACTGCGGGGACTGAGGAGAACACTATTTGTGCTCCTGGCAACTGGGAGGGTGAGGAAGGTTGGGAGGGGATTCACCTGTCCCCCTGGGCTGGGACCCGTTTCCATTCTCCCCCTTCCCTTAGGTCCCTTCCTTCGCCCTGCTGGCAAGAGGGGAGGGGATCCTCTGCTTCTTGTGGAGCCTCTGTCTCCTGCCTTGCCTCAGGGATGGTAGGGTGTGGCTCCACCAATCTATCTCCTGCTCACACTCCCTGATACTCCTCAATCTTGCCAATTCCTCCTGCAATTTGTCCACCTGTTGTAGGAGCTTGTCCACCAGGGCACCCCTATTGCAG
>NW_010107011.1:0-12432 GCF_000699245.1 Pterocles gutturalis | reverse complement strand
GTCAGGAGCCTCTGCCCTCCTGACACGAATTTAAGGACTGGGAGGGGGCTGTGGTCACCGTTACCCCGACAACTCCCACATCACATCAGACTCTTGTGGGAGATCTGGCGGCAGGATTCAGGTTACGCCACTGTCTTGGGGTTTTCCTGTCAAAGGAAATCTGCCGAAAACCCCCCCTGTGACTCACGGGTTTCCACCCATTTAAATCTCCCACGGTTGCCTCCGCAACTCCTGTGCCACAATTTTAGATGATCTAAAATATTTTCAAACTTTGGATTAATAGTCCTGAATTCCAGCACTTTGGATATAAAATGCTGTTGTATATATGTAACATAACAAAACTTTTAAAAAAGTTGATTTTTTAGCAATAAAAACCAAAACAAACCTAGTAATATCTAAATTATTCTTGTGTATAGTAGGGCTACTCCTCATTATTAAGTCGAGGGCTTATTGTCAGTACTTGACATAGTCTCATAGATTCTTCTTTGAACCCAGAGGGAGGAAACACCACATTTCACCAGCTTTTATTAGTTGTCATATTCATCAGGCAAATCCAACTTCTAAATAATAGCGTCTTTTATGTTGCCTTCCAGAGAATAATATGTCAAAAGCTACTAATACTTAAAGACTAAAACCAAAGTAAAAACATTGTAAATTGTTTACCAAGTATTGCTATGGGCCTAGATTTTGCCATGCTCCAGCAGATGTGGTAGCTAGCCCCATGAAGAATTCTATGCATGAGGTAAATTTTAGAGTAATTACTAATAAAATAGGCAACTGATCAACATAAAAAGAGAGTAGAAGAAGCTGAGAAGCAGCAAAAGGTGATGAAAAATTTAGTATGTTCTTTAAAAAGGCTGAAGTACATCTTTTATTATTAAAGGCTAAATAGTTCATTAAAGAAAGTACACCTATCAGGTAAATAATATGTCACTCTACTACAGTTGTTCGCATGCTATGTTTATTAGGATTCTTATCAATCTAGTCTGTATCACACGTGAAGAGTGATCCCACAAAATCAAAACTGAACTAAGAAATACGATGCACTTAGTAATATGAAGGAATAATTAAAATTCCATGTTCAAAAATCAATTCTTCCTTCTGATAGGGATTCTGATAAAGAACACTGGAAAAATCATTATGATCGTCTATGGTTTTGTTAAGTAGTTTATAAAATCAAAAGGACATTAACTAGAATATTAAAGAATAAAGAATCCTGGTGAACAAATAAGCATAAATACAGTTTTCTGCTAGAGAGGACTTCAGCTTCAGATTTTCAACTCTCATCACATGTTTTCATAGAATCATAGGATAATAGAACGGTTTGGGTTGGAAGGGACCTTCAAGATCATCTTTTTCCAACCCCCTCGCCATGGGCAGGGACACCTTTTACTAGCCCAGGTTGCTCAAAGCCTCATCCAGCCTGGCCTTGAACACCTCCAGGAATGGGGCATCCACAGCTTCTCTGGGCAACAACCTGTTCCATTGCATCACTACCCTCACAGTAAAAACTTTCTTCCTAATATCTAACATAAATAAAGTAATATCAGTTGCTTTATTTACTATTCACAATAATTCAGGGTCACAGAAGAGTTTTAAATGCACTAGTAAGCATTTTGATGCTAAGAATACTGAGGGAATAGTGATCATATTGAGTGAAGTTGACTGGAAAACACTGTTTTTGCTAGAATTGGTTAATATTTTTCAGTTACATAGATTTTTATTAGAAAATATAAATTGTTTGAAAAAAAATTCTCTATGGGAAGACTTGAAATTCACTTGAAAAAATTGACCAAGTAAAGTGCTTGAGACTGTAATAGACAGTAATCTAATTTTTGCTGAGGGCACAGGATACTAAAGCAGCTCATATTTAAAATACTTGAAGGCAATAGGATTTATGAAGGGTAAAAAGCCCTTTGGCCCTGAACAAATTACAATAAACTCCGAGAAGTCTCAATTCACTGTCACCATGGAATTTTGATTTATTTCTGAAACAAAAGAGGACCAGCAACTTCAGTCAAAAATTTCTCCAAGCTTGAGTATAGTTTCAATCTTCCCCATATCGGGAAAGTTTTCTCCATATATCTCTGAAATTACACAGTCAGTTTCTGTACTGAAAAGCAATTTCTGTTCCCTTCCCAGCTTGCTTTCCATTAATACTATTTGTACTAATGGTACTCAGTAGTATGAAGCTTCTTTATAGAGGGTACACTTAGAGTTGAGCTTTAACTATACAAAAATCTAACAGCAGACGACACAGTACATGAGTCTTACAATCTGTTCAGAGCCCTCATCTCTTCCATCCTCTTGCAGTGAAATGCGTATTCTTTCCAGTGTCATTTCAGAAAAGGAAAATGATGAATACCACTCATTCTGCACTAATACACATGCCCATCTCTCTTCTCTGCTGTGATTTGCAATACTTTAGAGCAGAATTTTGTCTCATTACTCCTGAAGTACAGCACCTAGAACTTCTTTCTTTTCATTTTTTTTCTATTTCTACTACTCTGCCTTTAAATAAACACATCTTCTGAATGCCTCTTGCTACTCTATGTTAAACTTTTATAAAAGTGCAAAAAAATTCTCACTCACCCCAAGATAATTTTCATATTAATTTGTTGAATTCTAGTAAAGGTAAGAGGAAGGAATCTTAATAATTCAGCTCTCCCACAGGATACTGTACCACTGTAGCTGTTATTACACATCAATGCTCCCATAAACAACATATTAGCACCACAGAATAATGTTAATGCTTCATAAACAATGTAGTGTTGATGAAGTGGATGACTTTCTATAAAATTTAAGATAGCCAAGCTCCATTTAACATAAATCAGTCAATAAGCAGATTGAAGCCATGTTAATACAAACTTAGTTCTCTCAACACTAGGCACTCACTTGGTCATTACAGTAAAACAAAGCAGTTCACACCTCTTTGTGTGTCAACAGCAAATTGTCCCATGTAGGTCCCCCATTCCTCTGAGGAAGATGTGGAAGCCAGAGAGAGAAGACCCCCAGCTGGCCAATGACTAATTTGAATCAGGTGTTCAAAACCCACGATTCAGCCCTGAGATATATGGACAAAAATTAATATGAAAGTCCACATGTCTGCTTGTATATGTATGAAGAATCAATGTTTCAAACACTTTTCTGTTTAAATCCTGAGTACTATCTACACCACATCCAAGGTGTGCTCTGTGGAAGGCACTTAGTCCTCCCTTTGCAGAAAAACGAAGTTTATGATCCAGTTTGGTTTTCCCATACTTTTTATGAACTTACAATGGTTTCTTATTGAGAAAATGTCAATAATTTGGCAATATCCAGTAAGAATGAGCCATCAGCCTAATGACACAAGGTTTTTCACAAATTTTTTTCTTCTCTCTCTCAGCTCTGCCTTTTCTATTTACTTCCCTTTGCCCCAAAATTTTCTCCTCTTTCACGGTAAGCCCATGTTCTCCTATAACATGCTACCAGATGATACGCAGAGCACATGGTGACTAGACCACATACATAAGCTAAATGACATGCCAGCATGTGTATGGTGGTTGGCCCGCCATTACTCGTGCGCAGCACATGAACTTGTGAACTTGTCCCTTCCTCTCTGTGAGATACCAATTAAGTAGTCCATTTTGTAAAGTTGTTGATTAGGACAAAACTAGTAGAATGTATATCTGAGATTCTGATTTATCTTTCAAAGTTGACTCAATCTGATCAATGAACTTTAAAAGTTATTATGAGCAGACTGACAGAAAGAAAAAAAAAAAAAAAAAAAAGAAGCCAGACTATAAAAGAAGAAGAAAAAAAATATAAGGAATCCTCAGGTAGCTAGTAAGTAGTTAATGAGGAACTAACTAGGAAGCAGCTAATTTACTTTTGGACAGAGCTGATTATTAAGGCAAAAAAACAACCTATATGAGGTAGAATAACCACTAGGAACTTTATTAAGGAGAGGATTTCACAAAATTTTTAATGCTACCTAAAATTGATCCAGCAGTTAAACTCCTTGTGCTAGGTCTATAAGATCTCTCATAAGTAAACACATTCCTAATGTTAGTGAATAGTTTCACTATACTCATCAAGGGCAGTCATCATGTTATGAATGCAAGATGCACTTTAGCATCGTCACTGGATTTGCTTGCCTATTTCATTGGTAGCTGTATTCACTGGTGCGTAATTTTGCTTGACATTACCCTTAAAGGTTAATCACCTGCAGGATCTTTTAAATAGCCCTAAGTTTGATATTAAAAACAAACTCTTAAATTTTCTAAAAATTTTACTGGACCTTTATCTGTCTCTTATTGTGAATGTGGGAATGTAATGGCTACATTCATATGCAATCCTCTTAAAATTAATTTCTCTCTGTAACTTGAATGATACATGGCTTCTGTGGCAATGTTCACATCATATGTGTTGATATGGAGAAATATGTATCCATTTTCCACTATTTTTTTCAGTAAACATGATATAAAAATTAAATCTTATCTGCAATAGAAATAAAACTTCATAAGCCCACTGCTATTTAAAATCAATGCACTTTAAGTATGATTCCTGATTACTTTAAAATATAAAAAATACATTGTTTTCTTTTGAAGGGGATGGCAGGGCAGTACAGAAGAACATGAACAGTTCATGTTCTGATCACTGACATCAAACTTTTGAAGCCTGAAATTGCTGACAGGCTAAATCTGCCCTTCACTATTTAAGGTAGATTACATTTTTTAAAGTATCATTTGTGAAACCAACCACTGAAAAACTGATTACTGCTGAAACCTCTGCTAGAAGTCATGTGTCAGCCTGAAATCTCCTCCATCTGATCTTCAGTTTTCTCACCACAGCAACATAAAACCCTTCCGGTCTTTGTAGTTGCTCCTCAGAGTTAGCTTTTCTTTTTTCCCTCTCTGATCCCATCCCAATCAGTCTTTGGGATGTATCTCTGCTCTGTAATCACAATGTAATGAATTGATACCCTACTTACTTACAGAAGCAAATCCAGAGTTATCAGGGCAAATGAGAGAACACAGGACGGTTACAGGTAAATACTGTTTCAGAGAGGTGAAAGAACACAAGTCCCTCTATATTTCCTCATTTGTCTTCTTAAATTTTCTTTGTTGTAAAGCCTAGAATATTTGGTAGAAGATGGACTTTTCAGACTGCTCCCTGTAGCTGTGGGATGCATAAAACTGTATTGTGTATTTTGAGTACATCATCATCAACACTACAATAGTGGTGTTACAGAGGAATATTAGCTCTTTTTGTTCCTAATAATCGTACATTCTTGCTGCATAGTACCTTGGAACTACTACTACAAGGGCTCATTGGATTTCTAAAATGAGAAGATTTCCTGTATTGTCACACTTTCTGATTAAAAATGCCTTAACTAGGAATACCTAACTCACACTGTATGTTGAAGACTCACCTGAAGAAATCCCAGTACGTATTAAGCAAGCTCCCATCCTCAAGCTTTGGGGACTCTTACATAAACCTAAATTTTTCTCTGCAGTAAAGAGATAATATGAAAATACAATTTTTCTACTTCTGTGGCTTTACATCATTTAGTTCTAAATATATGTACTTTTCATTATACAGTTTACTTGCGTTTTCATCATGTTTCACTCAGAAAAAAAAATGGAAGAGAAACCTTTTATAAAGAAAAACAGCATCAATGTGCAAAGAATATAACTATCAAAGAATTTTCTTTTCTATGGACAGTACAGATAGGAAAGTGACTACTAGCATAGCAGATATAGCATATTACTTACAAAATGTGGCACAAAAAATGTATTTTCTACTGTGGTGGATCATGTGACAAGGCCTCAGAAAAAAAAGGAATCAGTAGCATATAGACACATATTAACTAATGAAATCAAAGCTGTTCTTATTTGCATAATAGCCAATCCAATTTTAACTTCAATAAACAATATAAAACGAGATTTGGAAAGGAAAGAGAAATGTTGTTTTCAGATATTCAACTTTTCCCACTGTTTTCATACTACTAAAAATTCTGATACCTATAGGTATAGACATGTTTCAGAAACTGTGTTGTCTAAGGTATGATACTGGGCTTGAGGTCTAGTGACTTTTGTTGCATTTTTATCATTGTCTCTAAACATTGGAGACATAGTTAATTCAAACTGTGGTGGTGTTCTGGTTTTGCTTGCATTTTTTTTTTTTTTAACTGTGTAGAAATACTCTCAGGGTGTACAGATACTGTTGATCAGAATTAAGCCAATGGGAGCATACATTCCGTTGTAGTAATATGCTCCATATTCACTAATCCAACATGTGCATCAAACATCTTCTGAAAATAATTATTGTTTAATTCTTACAGCTGTCTCCCTAAAGCCAAGAGCATAAGCAGAAATTGTCAGGAATGCAGTAAGTTTCTACAACCCCTGAAAAGGAACACAAGCATTCAAAATCTAAGTGCTTTATTATTAGGTTCTTGGCACTGCTTTGTGTCTACGTCATGACTGTTGCTAGGACCATTCTTTTCATCTTTCTCATCTTCATCTTCCGCCCCTACATGTGTCCTGTGTTGCCATTGCCAGTTATGTCTTTTTGTTGGTTTTGGTATATAAATGGACATTATACACAGAACTAAACTCTGAAAGAGAGAAGCTGATACAGACTGTTGTTGCCCAATTGTTAACAGAGAAGTTCACATTAGAAACCAAACTGTGGTCTGCGTAAGTTCTGTAACTTCCAGATAGAATTCCAACTATAACCTTAGATGGTTTGGGGAGATATAAAAATCTTCTGTATGATGGAGTGCCACACCCCAGAACAACAGAAATATTGAAGTAAATTCCTCCTACTGAAATGAAAAATAAACAAATATAAGATTCATTTCTTCAATTCAAGTTGAAAGTTGTTTGTCATGTTAGGCAACCTCAATACGAATACAATCATCTTCCTGCATACTGATATATATCTAGTTTTTATTTTGCAAATTCTCCTGTACTTCACACATTTGATTCAGTGAAAACATAATACCTTAAGCATGTAGTCTTGATTACCTAAGTTTTTTAGTATCTGTTGTATATTCTTATAAATTTCCAACAATTCTTTCAAGTGAAAATTAGTGATTCCCAAGCAAATTTACAAATAATGCCACCAAATAATATATTTTTTTCCATTCACAGGTATCTTACACTGTAATATGAACATTTAACAATAGCACAGCCTTTTTCTATTGTAATTAAGTATTTCAACCATGGCCAGCAGAGTCAAGTAAGACAGCTTTAGGAAACTAGAGATGTCTGCTCCAAGACCAAAGTTAGTTTTTTTTGATTGCTTTTCTGTATTTGTTTTACTTTTGAATGATAAACATGTGACCACACCAAATTTAGACTATATGTGGGCTAATTCATTATAGTTTGAATTTTTTATGATTAATTTCTATCTAGTGTACTATTTTTGTCCTGTTTATCTTAACAGTGTTTCCTCCAAACAAGGAAATATTAAAGAGAATCACTAGCCCGTAGACTTGGCCTAGATAAACAATAGAAAATCCCTGAACAGATTAGTGGTTTGCAAATATTTTAATGGTTTAATCTGAGACAAAATTCTGGACTCCTTTAATGCAAGCAAGGATTACAAACATAATCTCATACTGGGGCTAGCTCTTCATTTCAAAATTCTGTTATCAAATCAACAAAATATCTGCTATGCACAGAAGAACATAAGTTGTGATCCACCTAGTGTTTAAAAGTCAGGAGGGTGTTTTTGTATATTCTAGGGGAACAAGGTACTATGAAAAAAGATGCCAGAAAAAAGTACAGAAGAAACTCTCAGACTAGAACTCTTGAGGATGTTAGAGAAGGAAAAACAAGCTCTGAGAAGGTGTATAATTTTTTCCAGAGATGTATGATTGCTGCCTGAAAGTCTGACCAGGGTCGATGTGCTACACAATATGTACTGTAATTTAATGACAAAAATAAAGACACAGGACGTTTGTAACTTTAGTCAATCTCTTGGAGTATGAAGTAACTACACAAGAGTACTCCATAGGCTAACACCAATTTCTGCATTTTAGACTACTGTACTCTAATATCTATGGTTAGACAATGCACACATGCAGGAAATCAATATAGAGCCGTATGTGGAATTCTCTAGCCACAGATAGCACCTTAATCAACCAGATGAGCATTCAAGAGCATATTGGACCAGCTGAATTACACGAATTACGGTAGTTCATACGTAGGAAGGAAGCTCAAGATAGTCAGAAACAGTGGTTCTGCTGCTGCCTAAAAAAAATTCTATGCTCTTTCACAGATTTTTTTTTAAGATTACGGGATGAGAGCCACAAAAACACAAAATATCTGCAGCTGCTTCATTAACTCAACACTGTAATCTTTAGAATAACTTCATATCAGACCTTGTTGACAAATAACAGTCACCAAAGGTCAAACTAAAACAAAATGTCTGCTAACCTATTGGGTCAAATTCTCTCTCACAGTTCTGCCCATCATTGTGAGCTGTATTCGTGGCCTAATTTCAACAGCAAAATTGTTAGGACCTGACTCAAATTGAGATCTTTCACATCCTAGAAGAGCGTATTAACCCCTACATGACAAAATGGGAGCATAATCTTCATTTCGGAAAGTGACACCTGCCCAGTGTTTAGCGACAGGGGTGGTAAATCGTTCTGAGTAAGCCACTTTTCATGGTTTAAGGCCACTCAGGAGTAAGCACCATGCAGCCTCTCGCTCTCTCCTCCCCTCCAGTGGGGTGGGAAGAAGAATCAAAAGAACAAAAGGTGAAAACCTCATGGGTTGAGGCAAGGACAGGGAGGGTTCACTCACCAATTATGGTCACAAGCAAGAAACAGACTCGACTTGGGGAGGATACAATAACAACTTAATTTGTAAACAATCAAAACCAGAATAAGATAACGAGAAAGGGAACTAGATCTTAAAAAGGCACCTCTCACCCACCCCTCCCCCCTTCCCAGGCCCAAAGGCTTTGTTCCCAATAAATATGGTATTAAAATAATGACTTTTTCACTTAGTTTAGGTCTTAATTTTTGCTTTTGAAATGTTGCAGCATACATCAGTACTTCCTGATTCTGCATAGGGTTTACCTACAAAGAATATAAACAGCAAGTCTGGAAATGCTAGCTAATAAAAATACCCATATGTAGATGTCTGAAAACCTGTATGCACTGAAGTTTTACTCAGCTTGCGCAGGTACCTAAATGATATCTTCCACTTTAACCCATTTCATATTTACAGGATGCATACCTTTTGCTTAAGCCCTCTAAGGAATACAATCCTGTAACCTGGGCCTCCTTTATTGAAAATCATGTTGTCTGGAGTGAAAAAAACGAGTGTTTTTATGTCATTTAGTGGCTTTTTTATTTGTAGAGGTGTAGTGAAAAAAAAACGTGTTTTTTCAGAAAGCTCAATAGGGGTGTAAGTTCACCAGCCATTTCACATAACAAAAGTAACTTTTATATAGTCAAATTTCTCTTCAAAGTTTCCCGCTCCCTTAACGATGAAATTAATTTATTATACACAATATAGAATGTATCCATCAAAAAATAAGCTTGGAAAACCAAATGACAATAATGAAAGCAAATTCCAATGTATTATTTCCTTAACTTCAACATAATTTCAAACATTTCATCCAGAATTTTTTTGTGTAACTTAGATTAATCTTTAAGTCATTGGGATGATAAAATTACTTTTGAGGTTCTAAAAAAAAAAAAAAAAAAGAAATATGAATAACAGAAGTACATAATACACTTCTCTGCACTGCATATTTTATACCAAATCTGTTCAGTATGATAAAACATTGCAAAAGCTCAGTCAAAATTCCAGCACATCTTGAAATTCACAACTAAAGCACACACAGCAAATTTATTACCTTAAAGACAAAGTCTAGCATTTGACATCCCCTTCAGACATTTCTGTGTAAATTTGCATGTCAAGCACATGGCTCTCTGTTGGCGATATGTGCAAACTGGAATCAAGGTAAGACTAATTTTGTAGACATTAATTATTACTGAAAAAATAGGCAATGTTATACCACCTATTAACTGCAGCTCTCTTATCAAAATACAAACAGCAAATATAGTTTTAGTATCAAGCAATTAGCTAATACATTCATATCTTTGAAGAAATTCCAGCAACTATTCAGACTATCATTTAGATTATAATCAAAGGGGCCATTGAGTCCCTCCACTGAGGGCCAAAAAAATATACTTTGATTTTTCAAATATTTATTTTGTAACATGAATATTTCTGGTTTTAAAAATGAGTAGACAATACATATTCCACTAAACATCATAGTTGTATCACTGAGGGGAATAAGCAGATCAAATCCAAATGCATTGCACATTTTCTGCTATCTGAATAATGTGAAAAGCACAAACTAGATATCAATTTTTCATATAACATCAAATGGAATGGCTTATATTTTCATTATATGATTTCACTATTTAGTAAAATAAAATGACTAGTCCGTTATTTATTATTTGCTGCTTATTTATTTAGTATAGGTCCAGGCAAATATTTCAGCCCAACAGTGAAAAAGACAGTTTGATATTCTTCAAGATGACATTCTTACTAGCTCCAGAAAAACATGTCAAAATATAACAGGTAAACAAAAAAGGAGAAAGACATATCCCATTCTCCTTCTCTCAGGAAAACAAAAGAAAACCAACCAAACAAAAAAGACAGAAACCAAAAAGATGAAACCACGGAATATCCAGTAGTGAGAAAATAATAATGAAAGGGAATATACAAAAAAGTAAGGCATTTATTTCTATGTGCCTTTAAAAGCTGTGTGGAAGAATTCTACACACCTGAAATTCTGAAACTGGCTTTCAGTTTCTGTTCTACAAATGACATGACCAAGTTTCAGAAATCTATACATAAGCATTGGCATTTAAACAAACGCAATGTCTATTTCAAGCTCTTGATCATACATCTGTGTGGAAAGACTGGGCAGATGCACAGACTCAAGAGGCAGGGGTCTGCCCCTCAGTCATTTCACTACAGGCTTCATGTAGCTCTAACAAATTCATTTGATGTAATATGGATTTCAGTTCCATCTTCTGAAAGGCCCACCCAGTCTTGCAGACCTCTTGGGGAAAAAAAGAACCACTAATAGCTGAGGGCATAGAGACACTACAATATACTTCATTTTCGGTACCTGGCTGGATTACATTTACGCTCCATAACTTTGAAAAAAACAGATATTAACATGACATGAGCACTCCTTCAAATTAGAGGATGTGCATCCTACAGACAGTCTTAAATTCAGTGTTATCTTTGCAGCTACTGCTGTTATATTTCATGGCTGATAAACTGCTGCTGTTTACTTTTTATTTTGAAAATAACAACATATTTAGTCCCTAGGATCCTCTCTTCGCTGCCTTCTAGAAAAACTTTCCCATCTATTTATTTAGTGGAAAATCTTCTAATATTTATCAAAGTAGTGTCACCATCTCACGTTACAAAACATTCACAAGGCAGTAAAAAGTTATGAGACTGATAGCTTTCTTTGTATGAATGATGTGACTCACACAGTTGATGTAAAGCTTACAAGAGCTCACAAGTCCCGAGTCAAACGCCAAGGAAAATTAAGGCACAAATAACTAAATTGATTCACTGGTATCTGGAAGAAGTGCCCAGGTCTCCCTCTTAGTATCTCAAAACCTGGTTGCTCTGATGTCCACCTCCATCCTCTACAGATTCCACCTTGCGTGACAAGAGGCAGGATTAAATTGTCTGGTCAAAATTATGTTTAACAGACAGATGTTAATTTCAGAAGAAAACTTTAAAATGCATTGTTTCCATCCATTGTTGGAAAGCGTCAGGATTTTGTTGGCCCATATTTTTGTGATAATCACAGTCCACCATTTCTACCTGAACTTGATCAATGAATGTAGAACTTTTCTATTCAAAGTCACACTATTGGCAAGTGACTTCAAAATGTCTTATGACATTATTTAGAATTATTCTGGTATTTGGAAAGCAAGAGCATTTCTGCAAACTGAATCAGTCTGAAAAGAGCTACAAACTTTTAAATGACTGCTGTCTACTCAATATTTTCCAAAGCATAAGAGAGTAACTTTGTCAATGTATAGCTAAGATTCTTTCATGGATCTTTTAAAATATTTTTTTCTGCTTTATAAAAACTTTTAGAATTATGAGCTCTGTTTTAAGTCTCTGTCTGCGGTCAAAATCTGGCACACCTGCAGAATCCCACTGAAGTGAATCAGGCTCCATATACGCATATAAGATTGTGCCCATACAGAACACCTTTTTACTCTATAGCCTGCAAAACATGACTGCACACTCATTAAAAATCCCTCATATTCAAATTAGTTTTCACCAAAATTCCATTGATTAGATAATTTTTAGACCCTTTAAAAATCAGTAACCTATTTTGCCCTACAGTTTGAAGGTGTCTTGGTGTCAGGACCAC